>NC_081556.1:161343947-161643947 GCF_963082655.1 Stomoxys calcitrans | reverse complement strand
AGCAACACGAACGACAAAGGATCTTTCAAACGCAGCTCTATGAATTCGAGGTATTATCTCCTGCGAGGAGAGGTATTCTCTCCTCGACCGTAAAAAGTGGAATAAAGTGCAAAGTGTCATTCCACTCCTGATGACTTTGTGAAATAAATATAAAACCTTGCAAACCAAAAATCTGTTGAAGGATGATCCCAAAAATATAACAACAAATTCAGATATATGTTCACGAATCCAAACATTATGCACAAATTGACCAATACTGTTTAAAATTCGACTGATCTTTAGTAAATTACATTCAAAGACATCAGAAACTGGAGTGTTTCCATACAATGTCTGTGGCATTAAAATTGCATGTGCAAGTCTGGTTTTAAATCAGGTTGGTAAATAAACACATACTAAATACAATTTACGCAAGGTCGCAAAGGTCTTAGAATGAACAGGGTCAATATGGGATCCAAAGCAAAGAGTTTTATCTAGATAAATGTCCAAACACTTGTGTTGCTTTGCAAAATCCACCCTAGATCCCCAATTCTGGCTCATAGCTTTGGTCTTCAGAGGATTGACCTTGAGGAAATTGTTATTCGACTACTGCAAAATATGATTCAAACTTAAGTTAATCTTGTCTTCCAAACGTCGTGTGCAATAATGATCAATCAGTATTAAAAAGAAGAAACACGTCATCAGGAAAAAGAAAAACACTGCACAAACTCGAATCAAAAATGTCAGATATATCATTTATTTACAAAATAAACGAAAGGGGACCCAGAACAGAGCCCTGGGGTACCCCGAGAAGTCAAAGGGAGAGAACCAGATATAGCTTGATTCATTTCAACAAACTGGGTTCCGCCGCTCATGTACGAAAATGCAAGTTTACAAGCGGAAACCAAAAATTTTAATCTGTCCCTGAGTTTCTCAACCAATGTCTCATGGCATATAGAGTAAAGTGCCTTGGACAAATCTAATGAGACAATCACACCAGACCTGATACAATTCAAATCATCTCTTATCAATTCTGTAAGATGAACCAGCAACGATTTAGTACTATTACCGACACGAAAAGCGTACTGTGAATCAAATATTCTATGCCTAGTACTAGCAAGAATCTGGTCTTTTACAATGTGTTCAAACATCTTAGACAGTGCAGTCTTCCACGTATAGAAAATATAGGCGTTGTATAGGGATATATTAGAGTGAGAAATCTTGACGAGATGCCATCAATGCCAACTGACTTTGATTTAATTCTACTCAAAGCAATAAGAACATCATCATTATTGCAAATTGTCATTGCCAATGCACACTGTGCATCTAAGAACCCGCCGAAATCCACGTGAGCCCAGATTACTAAAATACCGCGAAAAATGTCTATTTCTGCATTTCCGAATAGCTGATTTGACCTTATTCCGATATTTGCAAAAGGTGTGCCAATTCTCGAAAGTACCATTCAGCAGAAAAGTCTTATACAACAAATCCCTAAGAGATTTTGCATTGATTTTGACTCGATTTCTGCCAATCATCATTATGCATATAAACTCTTCTCCTAACAATGGGGGCAAAAGCATAAAGTTGCTCAAAAAGTACAGACACCATAGAACATTTTCTGTCAACATTAGATTAGAAGTAAATAAGAATTAATCAAAATATGCCAAACAGTTCAAAATTCCATCCTAATCAATGTTATTATAGTCGTTATATTCAATCCCTTCCTTAAGAAAATTTCATACAAATATCAAAAGACGTGTTTTTTTTTTGTAAGTGAATAAATATTTTTTTTCTTTTACCTATTATTTAAGTTGTTACGATCGGATTTCATAACCCTTTCTTCATAAATATTCTAGTGTGTTCTGTGTTTCACCTCACTTTCACTTTTCGAAAAGTTTTCACTTTCCCGCTGCCAAAGTTAGCTGTTTCGTGATAGTGGGGAAAGGCAATTTTTCGAATTCCCGTTCGAAAAATGAAAACATGATTTTTCTGCAAAGTCATATGACTTGCAGTCTGAAACGTAAAAAATTGATGTGTACGGCAGCAGAGGACATTTTTTCAAATAATAAAAAAAAATAAAAGGAAGTAATTACCAGCTGTTTAAACTAATTAGCGAAACATGAATAATAGAATTCCGACAGTAATGTATTTTGTTGTTTTAATTCATGAAATCTCTACAAACCATCATACAAAAGAACCTAAAAAGTGACTATTCTGGGAGGGAGTGAGAAAGTCACTTCAAAATGTTTGGAGGGGATGGCTGTTTTACATCCACCTTGGTACCGGCAACAAAAAAAAAAAAAAATACATTGCTTGCTTTGTTTTATTTTAGTGCTATCCAGTGCAAGTCAGATGTTCTGGATAAAATGTCAGTAAGTAAGTAAGTAAAAACTTTATTCGAGACTTATTCTTTTCTTTTCGGTTGCAATGAAGACAATGGCATCAAGAATTGTTAAAAATGCTCTTAGAACTATGGTTGTCTTGTTCTACTACACCGCGAATGTGTAGATATGCTTTATGCTTACTTTGGCATTGAGATTAGTAGGAGAGAAACTGAATATAAGGCTTGCTCCCGGCCGTTTTATTTTGCTCACAGAAGGTAAGACTTAAAAAACTAGATAACTACATAGGCTGTTAATATAATCGACAAACAGCGGTAAAGCGTAACGGCCACAAAATATGCTTAATATCATACATTGACTACATCGATTTGTAGAAAAGGAGATAAATATATCACATATGCATTTGCTTTAAAAATATACATATGGAGAAGGAATGCTCTTCAGGTACTTGGTAGAATGGTAGCAGAATAAGATGATCCGGTATCTAAAAAAAGTAATCATGAAAATTTTTTGCTAAAAGCGAATGTAGTACCATCCTTCAAAGCGAATTTTCTCGCTAGTTTTTGTATGAAGACAAATGCTTACTAAACGGCTTGGCTTATCCCAGCTTATTATCGCCGTTGACAGGATGCACTTGAAAACAGGGTCATTTGAACAGCTGGATCATTTTTTTATTCTTTTATTGCGTTTTGTTTTTGTGCTAATGATTCTAAACCCCCGTTTAGACTGCTCATTAAATCCGGATTTAAGGCTCTCGTCTGCTGATTTTATAAAGGGAAAACATATTCGAGCCATTAAATCCGTATTTAAAGAGCAGTGTAAACGGGGGTTTAGAGCAGTGTAAACAGGCCCACATGCCACTATGGACAAACACCTAAGCCAGTAATCGGTTTGTTAGGTTAGGAATTCCGTGCTACTTACAAAATCCTTGTTTTCCATTACACTCCCCTAAGTTGGTTCATTTGTGGTATAGTGTCCCAAACTAAGAGTTAGACGCGAAAGCCGGGCAATGACAAAGAAAATGCTCCAACGTCTCATCATCTTTCCTGCATGCCCTACACAAGCTATCACTTGCCGCACCGATTTTACATAAGTGAGCTTGTAGTCCTATGTGTCTCGTCATAATACCAATAGCTATACTGACCTCCTTATTACTTCCTTTCAGTAATAGCCTCGTCTTCTCACGATCTGGGTCCCCCCTTAGGAATTTCGTCGTCCTAACGACCGTTTCGCTGCTCCACAGGGTTGCAGCGCATTCGTAGCTCACGCACTTAACTCGGACTGCGTCGAACCGAAAGACTTTACCAAGTTTAACCAAGTGTATTGACAGTAGTCCTCTGCCCTTTCATTCCCCCTTACTCCGTTATGGCCCGGCAGCCAAACGATGCGGATTTTGCCATCCTCAGAGAAGACGTTAATTTCCTTCTAACACTGCAAGACTGTTTGTGACCTTACCGTCCTGGTTGTTATTGCCCTTATGGCTAGTTTACTGTCCGTAAAGATGTTCACAAGCGACGTCCTCTCGTTAGCACCACACGACATCACGCATTCCCTGGTCGCCCGAATCTCCGCCGATCGATCTCCCCGGTCATCCAGGGTTTTTCTTGGGCTGTTTCCTTTACTAAAGAGGACAACTTATTTCGAAGAACCACACCAGTGTAGTCGTAATGCTGTTGACGTTTTCGTCAATGTCTTCTATGCTTAGACAATCTAACTTATCTTGCCCAAGTCTTCTTCTGAGTAGCGAATTTTGTCCAGTTGGTTTTCAGCTTATTCCGAAAGCTTATCGGGTTCGGCGCTGGCCGAGCTAATCTAAACCTAATGTAGCGATGGTCAGAGAAAGATAGTTCCATGGAGGCCTTCCAATCCTCATCGATTAGATTTTCCGAACACATCGTCACATCTAATACCACCTCCATAATCCTACTAACAAAGGTAGCGGTGTTGCCAATATTAAATGATATTAGGTCGTTAGTACTCCAGGGGTTGGGCCCGCTTATTAGTGTTGGTACTACCCTACGAAATGTGCTGAGAGTTCGCTTCGCACCCTATTAGTAACTCGTTTCCTGTTTCTTTTGCTTTACGTCTCCCTGTCTCACCACTGTTGCATCCGACGTTGACAACTTTGGGGAAAATATATAATTCAAATTTGTATGACAAATAACGCAGGTCCCCGGTCGAGTACCAGTTTTAGCATAGAATAATTGGTAGTTGATATGGTTCAGTCCAGAAAAATTGTTCCGGGTCGTCCACAACTCCTGAATTAAGGCAATATGAATCTTGCCCTTGTTGATTTTTTCCATCAGTGCGTGTGTAGCTGTCTCGCTCCGGTGAAGGTTTATATGGATTCCCTCAATCATTGGTCCTCCAGTAGATGGGCATCTTGGGATTAGGTGATGATCTCATCGTCTGCTCCCTGTTCTTTAGACTGCATTGACTTTCCTCCGGGATGTGCCTCTCCCATGACGAAAAAAGACGAACACGTATACGGAGCGACAGCCCTTGCCCATGAAGGATTCCATCGGGTCAATCCGGTGCATACAACCGGCTGCTATGGGATTGTTATGATGTTGTTGTAGCCACAAGCAAGCTTGTTCCGTTCCAAAAGGCCATTGGTTATTTAAAGGCGCCAATTACTCGCCTTGTCATATCGAGCATCATAGGTGAGAATCTCCGCGACTGCCGTTGCAGCTACTCCGCATTGAGCATTCCACTATCCGCAACCTGTGTACGCGCCCGGTAGCTCGCAACTAAGCTTCTCGTGAGAACAATGAACACCCCACTGATTGGATCGCAGCCTGTGTGGTGCTCACAACTATTCGGTGCCGGGTTCATCCTCTGATGATGTTGTTGTTGTTGTAACCACATTTGCATCTTATGATGATTGTTATTAGTGAGCTAAACTAAAATAAGAAGAAAAACCACAGATGTGCTCGATTGTATAATTAATATTCCTTTATTTAATATTTTGTTTTTCTTTTTTTAAGTTTATTTTGTATTATGTTAATAATATTCATTACTTTGTTGTGTCTCTTTAACCTCTTCTTACATTAGATTTATTTTGTTAGTTGCAATGTCCTTCCTTTTATCGTTATTAGTTCCATTATTATTATATTTTTTTTTTTTGTTGTGTTTTTTGAATTTTTGTAAATATAACACATTTAAATGAAGGTATTCATTTTTTACAATACTTGTTTAGAATTGCGATCTCATTGGCTTGTGTAACAGATGGTAGGTAATTAAGTTGAATTCTTTAGATCAATTGAAAACATCTGTGCGACAACAAAAATCAATTATGCCAATGTGCAACTGAGAAAAGCAAAAGAACATCATACGAGTAAAACACCTTTCAAATGCATTCTGCTTTAGATATTTGGGAGGGTCGTCACCTATTCCGCATAACTTCTAGAGGAGAGGTGTCGCTCTGTCGCACTTTGTATGGACTGGGAAATATTACATTCAAATCGAACAGCAGCCTTAGACATGAGAGGGAATCTCCTACGCCGTGCCTTGAAACATTCGAGGCATAAAGCTTTTGCGCAAATGTATCGAGATCCTCCGGAAGCTGTTAATATATGAGAGGGTGGCCCATAAACGTCGTAACAAGTTTTGCGGATCGGATCACCTTGTGCGTGCAAAAGTTGAACGAATTTTATTATATAGGGAACGTACATGTGGCCTATTTCGTCTGTTATCTAAACAAAATACAGAATGCAACTCCCGAGCACATTATGGCAAAAGCAACATAAATTTCAGCGTTTACTAACGTGAGTGTATACAATTCGAACATGCAGTTTTATTATCCAGTCTTTTATTGCGAAATTTGAAAATACGCATACGCCGGTACCATGTTCACTTTTCGCAGCAATTTTTTCGCTACATACTATTTTCATTATGCAAATGTGCCTCTCAAACCCGCCAGTTTTAGAAAGGGAAAACGACCGCTGAAAAATGTAATTAAATTTTTCCATCAAGATTCGAACCCCTGCGTTCAGCGTCATAGACGGGCATACCAGCCTCTGCGTTACGGTATAACGATTCTATTTTAAAGATCTATGCCCAAATTCAAACTAAATGCTAAACGCAGCTTTAAAACTTAATGCAGTTTTTCTTTATAAATCTGTCGAATTAACCTATAGTACAGTCGGGATAGATGAAAACTCGAAGTCGAGTTAACGCCTCTTTCATATGAACACATTTTCTTCTTCTTCTACCTCCAGAGAAAGAATTAATCAATAAAAATTTAAAATTTTACTTAAATATTTTGAGGATGTGTGATCCTAAAAACCACATATGTACAAATATGTTACTCAAAAATTGTAAATTTCGTAAAAAAAATCAATGCTTTAAGCCTTATTTTCCCACCGCGGGTAAATTGAATTTTCCGATTAAACTGAACAGGCGTTGCAACTATCCTATACTGTTAAGCTGCATTAAGTTTTGTGAATTCTGGTATTAATGTATTCGATTTTTTTGTAGACACATTTGCCCAACAGGAAAATACAATTCTTTAAAAAAAATCACATTTTTCCTGGTTGCCGAAGTCGAAAATCGACAGCAGTCGTAGGCGAATTTCACATTTCCTGGTGTTCGGTAATTTATTTGCCTTCGACAGTTTAGTAGTAGCTTACAGTAAATAAAATAATGATCTTACACTTGTTACAAATATGTAAGCGCGATTTAAGAATGTCATTAACTTTTATACTAATCGTTTTGCCACATTTGTAAGTCGAATTCGACGGAGGTGATACCAAAAGTGAAACGAACAGAATTTTCGTCTTCGACAACCGTAATATCATTTTGTGAAAATATGGAAATTTGACTATGCCATCGACAATTGAAAAAAGATGATTAGTATGTTCAATTTTGATGTCCTTTTTAAAAGCAGAATTACGCTAGCGAAAAGTGAACATGCCGACAAATTATAATCACATGGTGGCCGAACCTCATGCGCATTGTAGGTGTGATCAACATGACAAACCAAATATCTATTTGGGTAGAGATACGAGTATGCCACGCTAAATGCAGAAAAGCATCAGAAGACAGGAGTCCATAAAAAAGGGCCATAGTCCATTGGATAACAGAAGGTAAGCCGTTGAAGCCACTGCAGCAGAGATGTACTCTGTGAACAATTTTTTTGCGGTATGTAGCAGGAAACGGAAAGGGTTTTCTGAAATAGTAGCCCATCATGTGCATTATTTAAGTAATTCATCAAAGAACTCGTCGCGTTGCCTTTTGTTTGCAAATATGTACATATACTCGTATTCAAGTTATATCTCTTCGAATGAATGCAACTAATTAAACCTGGAAAGGCATCCTTGTTTTGTTTACAATATAATAGCCGTCGCACGTCGTCGTTTTGACGAAGGATGGCTGCCCAGGGTTAAACATTTAAGCGTGTTTTTGCCAGTAGATGTCCTTAAACCTTTGTAATATGTTAATGGGGGTGGTGGCATGGTAGGGGAATTGTGAATTTGTGTTTTTTTTCGGAAACTCGAAGCGCTCTAATTTGAATGTGTTGGTTTTTGAATTTTGCTTATTGTATGTTGCTATAGCTCATAAAATTTGTGCTCAAGTGTGTTGAGTAAGAACATGTCATTGTGATTAATATCTTGGCTTGTGTCCAGCAGGGGCCGGGTCCGATCGGGCCGATTGGGCATCACACCGTGTTGGCGTTAGATTGGTGCTGGCCACAAAATAGTAAATCTCATGTACTCTGTTGCACAGGCGTGTCCTTATATTATTATTATAAAATATAATATTGTACATATGCATGTATGTAGCTACATATGTATGGGTATTGGAAATAGAAATTCGAAAAATTCGGATGTGGATGGAGGGCATGGCATTCAAATGCATTTGCATGTAAATATGTATATAGTTCGACTTTGCCGAATATACATTTTTGTTTTTGGGTTTCTTTAAGATGGTGTACTTAAGTATGGACAATTTTATTTGGGTTTCGTTTTTTGACGTTCCTCATCGAACTCTTAATGGACAATCTTGTTTAGTTTTGTTTTTGTTTTTGTGTTTTTTTTAGGAAACGCAACATTTGAATAAAAATATTCCTGTTATACATATGTATGTATGATTGCTTGTTGGATCTTACTTCCTGGGGTAAAGATAAAAAGAGAAGCGAAATTTGTAATTGGTTTGTGTGGATATACAACATATGATGAATAACAAATTAATTTGTCTTTCGATTCCAGAACGAGCTGACAGTTTGGCCTTTGTAGGTTTTGTTTGTTCAAAGATTAGCACGGTATTATGTATAAACGCGCGAGCGCGTGTCTGTGTTTGTGTGTGTGTGTGTATATATGTATGAATATATAAAAATATTAAGAAATTTCGTGTAAAACACTTTAATGTTTAAAAGAATAATAATAATAAAAAACATCTGGACGTTTTGTAAGATTTGTATGTTTTGCTTGCATTTGCATTTGCCTTTGGTATTATAGTGAGTTCAACACCCATTCGTAGTTCATTGGAATACGATAAATAGGTATATAATTATAATAAATGTTATTGTTGCAGTTATACTTTTGTTTGTTTCAAATCATCAACTCTTGTATGGATGGATACTTACGTAGAACAGTTTTGTTGTTTATTTGGTATTTCTTTTTTTCTTCTTTTGTTTCACATTACTTTCGCTTCGATTCGATTTTTTTCTTCATGCTGCGGAATACCTTAGCAGTGGGGAGTAACCGTTAGTTAGTGTTGTTGCTTGGTTTTGAAAGTTTTTGTTTTTTTTGTTTTCTTTTGTAAATCTTAAAATATGTCTGAAGTCTCTACTTGAAGATTTCTAAAGGGTCGGAAACTTATTTCGCTTCTTGTGTTCTAGATTGTTTTTCCTACACTATAGTCTATACGACGATCCTGATAAATGCTCTTTTAAGCTGCTGCGTTCTGCAATCAACGTTCTCTCCAGTGTCTACTAATGCGCTGCGCCACTACATCTCGTTTGGGGATAGGTTCTTGTTCTGGTTATTTAGATCTACTAAATACACTGATGGCTGCTGGCTTGTCCTAATGCAATCGATAAATCCAATAGCCATCGCCTCTTCTTGCCTAATTTATAGAGTGCTATTATTGCTTATCTAGATTATGTATCGTCGTAATAATAATAGTAATTTGTAATAATATGTAGTAATAATACAAGATAAATTTTTACTTTTCGTTTTTGTTTCTTTTGTTTCTCTTTTTACGGCTTAGTCATCAAATCTGCTCCGATCAATTTAAAATGACACAAACATTTTTGTGGTGTTATTGAATGAACATTGTACGTTCATTCTTCTTCTCTCTCTCTCTCTCTCTAAACCACACACGCACACACACACACCTCTTACTAAATCATCTCTTGAAGCAACGTTTGTTCAATAACACCCAACTATATTGCGATCTGGTGCTTTGGTATGTGGTGTGTGCGGATAATAATTAAAAATCCTTTTTTTGTTGTGAGATTTAATGCAACTTATTACTAAAGACTAAAGTTATGTTATTTTTTTTAAGAGTTTTAAAAAATATTGCACACATTGACTGACTTAAGCATACGTAAAGGGAAGGGGGAGAGACATATATGTATTAGATATGTGGATGGGAGGAGGGCGGGGAGGGCGCGGAGGAGTAGGGACGACACCAAAAATAAAACAACACAAGGTAATCAAATCAAATCAACACAAAACAAAACTAAATAAAAATAATAACAAAATTTCATATTGCACTTTGAAAATTAAAATTTTCATAGTTTTATTGCAAACAAAAAGAGGAATTTTTTCAAGTCGAAAACCTTGACGGCCTTGACTTTAGATCACATTAAAATCCATCATACATTGTAACTGTAATATACTCTAGAATAATTGTTGTATATATAAAAGAAATTACATATAAATATCTTATAATGCATAATAAATCGTTAAATTAGAACAACTTTCGTATGTATAATGAAAATAGAGAAAAAAATATTAAAACTTTACTTGCGCTGGTTTAATATTTGCGTTTGTATGAATTCCAAGTTGTAAAAGATTTCATCATTTGTCAACACTTAACACACTTACTATTCTTACAATATCCCAAGGGGAAGGGCACGTAAAAAAATTAAAAACTGACTGGCTAATTCGTTGCTTACTTCAAAAGAAAAAAAAAAACAGAACTATTAAAAATGGAATATAAAATAACACAAAATAAAAGCATCACAATGATCGTATGTAAGGTATAATTACATAAAGATTTTACAATATTCGGCATAAGAAATATGAAATACAAAAATTGTCTATAACTAAGAAATCGATTTTAAATTATGTTTTCTTTTTCTGCTATTGCTTGGTAGAAACACAAAAATGGAGGTATTTTTTTTTAACACACACATGTAAAAAATACATACAATAAAAATATGAAATATACAAATTTGGCTAATGTAAATGAAAAAAAAAAAATAAAAATGCACACTCGTAAATATTTTTACAATAAACGCGTGTTGGTGGGCATTGTAGGCCAACCAAAACGCCCAATTAAATGGAAACGAATAGTAAAACAAAAGGCTATTACACTATTAGGAGTACAAATAAGGGATTGGGTTAAATTGGACCTGGATATAGGTTGAGGACAGACAGGGGAGGGGGGGGGGGGGGGGGGGGGGGAGTTCACCTAGGCTAGCATAAACATATTTTACATACATCTGATTTAAAACCTAATACAAAACATAGATAAAAAGTCGATCTTTTCATTTGAAAGGAAGTAGATTTTAGATTTTGTTCTTTTTGAAAGCAAAACAATACTTAAAGATATATTGTTGTTGCTATTGTTGTTTTTGTTTATCGTTCACTTTTTGTTTTTTGTTTGTTTGTTTTATTTTTGTTTTTGCTCGTGCGCGCATAGCTCGTGTTTGCATCGAACGACATTTTTAAGTTGGCAAACAAGGCCTTCAAAATGCCGTTGAGCGTCGATTATATTTTTTCGTATTGGTAGTAATGTTCGCATCGTTTGTTGGCATACGCATTATAGAACAAGTGCGCTTGGTGGAAATTTGAGTTCTTTCCATTGCAGCTGCTGAATCAGACGTCATTAGAACAGACATAGTTCTCTGTGTGAGTGGGAGTTGCTTTTTATTTGGCACGGATAATCCATTTGGTGTTATTATTGACGCGGTCGTATTCTGCCTTGCATTTGTTGTTGTTGTAGTTGCCCACCTTTGCATTTGATGCGAACATTTCGGAAATAATCATTTGCGCCCGCCGGCTCCACTCAATGAACTCAAAGCCTCACCGCGGCTCTTAGAACGTGGTAGAGGATTCTCTACGGAGGCTATTAAATATACAACCAATAAAAAAGGATTCGCCACCATATGGTTCTTCTGACTTACCTTTGCTTGTCTTTTCTGCCTTATATGCTCTCATTGCTTTGCCACGCTTGTCCAATATCAGTTTGTCAAATCGGACAAAGATGCCATGCTTAGGTTTGCATTGGAAATACTGAATTCCCTGAACTGTGCCATCGTTTTTACCAGTCGGTGTGTCAAGTTCAACACCAATCCATGTGCCGGCCTGAAAATGTGTTGTACCAACATAACTTATCACGCCGCTGGTGTTATATGGTCTTATTAAGACTGATTCTCCCACTACAACCCAATCGGGTAGGGTAATATCGACATGTTTAGATTCGTCTGAAAGAGAGCAAAAGTTCAAATGCTTTTAAATGAATGCATATTTGCGATAAGGGCTATTTGAAATAAAGCTAAACTATGATCATAACGTAGACTTATAGCACCATCTGTCAAACAGATATGTAATGACATGCTAAACATCAACCCCCCTATAGCTTCGGCAAGAACCCTTTATGAACGAAACGGATTGCAAACTGTAATAGCCGAGTTCCCAAATGAAAATGCAGTAGTTGAGGTTCTGAAAAATACTAAAGCTTTAGCAGGGTCTGCAATCTCAATTGAAAGAGATCTGAACCCTAGAAGGCAGAGAAACAAGATAGCTATGCTGCTCATAAGAAAGTCAATTCTCGAAGAATCAAGAAAACATAAAATCGTAGTTAGAGATGATAAATTAAACATCAATAACAAGTGGTTCTATTGGAACAGCGAAAGAAAATTAATGTGTGGGCGAGAAGAGGGGGAGTCCGTATTAAAAGAATTATATGGGAATGAACTGACAACAGCATTCTACAATAATATTTTTGAAAAAATTGCGTCAAAAAACTAGATGATCTCCAAGGGAGACAAAGCTCAAAGAAAAAACAAAATAATATGGAAATTAAAATTATATCGTACAATGTAAACGGAGTATCAAATAAATATTTGTTCCCTAATTTTTTTAACTATCTAAAGGAGTTTGAAATCATTATCCTCATAGAAACACATATCACAGCACAAAAAAGATCTCAAACCGAAAAATACTTCCCCGAGTATGAAATATATTGGGTAGATGCCATAAAAATAAATAGATTTGGTCGTGCTATCGGCGGAGTATTCGTAGGAGTGAAAAAATCTTTAAATAAAGCAGGCATAAAGCATACATTTATTCTTAATCAGACACTCTGTGGATTACAGATTATAACAGAAAATTTTCAACTGTTGATAGTTCCACTCTATATAAGGGGCTCAGACTGGATACGAGAGTTTGCCCTAGCAAAATTGTTCATGGAAGAAATGAAATGCGAAAACCTTATAGTGCTAGGTGATATAAACGTTAGAATAGGCGAATCACAACAAGGCATTGTTGATCTATATAGAGATTCGTTCCACGCATGTACTGGGCCGAGAAAGTCTAAAGATAAAGAATTAAATACGAATGGACGAAGGTATATCGACTACTGCAATGAACATAACCTGGTAATTCTAAATGGCCAAACATTAGGAGATGAGGACGGTAATTTTACATATTTGAGCAACACCGGAACCTCAGTAAATGATATATGCTCAGTATCCATAAACATGCTTCAATATGTGGAAAGCTTCAAGGTGGTAGACAAAATCTGGTCAGATCATTTGCCAATAACTCTTAACCTAAAGCTAAACAACACAGTAGTCCCACAAAATAGGCTCAATTTACTACCGAAGCTGCATTGGAAAGATAGTCATAAATTGCAATACCAGGAAAACCTCACCGCTAATCTGAGCTTACAATTAATGTCCAACAATATAACATGTCTCAAGCACATGACAAATACAATTGTTGCATCGGCAGTTCAGCAAAACAAAGCGCAGCAGTACGTACCACAGAAAAAGTGGTTTAATGATAGATGCTACTGGGCAAGAAGGAAAACATTTGAAATCTTATCGAAATTTCGGAAATCATCGTCGGAAACAGATAGACAGGCATATTTGAGCGCAAAAAAAAGATATAAGGACATTTGCGAAGTATCTAAAAGAATGTACTACGCCAATATCTCTGAGAAACTAAATAATACATCGAATGCAAAAGAATGGTGGAGTTTAGTAAGAGAGTTAAATGGCCAGGACTTTCGTATCAGTCATACTTTATCCGCAGAGATACTTAGAACCCATTTTATGGAACTGCTCAGGCAGGAACAATCGTCTTTGAGAGTTCATTACGCACCTGCACTGATCGTAAACGACATTCTAGATAAAGACATAACATTAGAGGAAATTAAGTATACCCTTGCCAAAACAAAACCGAACAAGGCGCCAGGTGAAGACCGAATTCCCTATGAATTCTATTCAAATGCTACTGATGAATTCCTGACCCAGCTTGCAGCAATTTTCAACAAGATCTACACCGAGGGCAAAATTGAGGAAGAATTTCAGAAAACAGTTATATTCCCTATTCATAAAAAAGGCAGACTCGATGATGCATCGAATTATAGAGGTATATCCTTTATGAATTCCGTGGCTAAAATATTCATGGGTGTACTAAATGATAGACTGGGACAATGGGTTGAAGAAAACAATATATTGGTTGAATTCCAGGCAGGTTTTCGAAAAAACTATTCTACGGTGGACAATATATATAATTTAGCTTCGATGGTCAATATCAAGCTGGCGGAAAAGAAGAAGGTTTACGCGTTTTTTGTAGATTTTCGAGCGGCATTTGACAAAATTTCACGAAACTTACTTTTCTACAAATTAAATCAGATTGGCATCTCTTTCAAATTTATAAAGATGATAGAAGCTGTCTATCAAAACACTCAGTCAGCAGTGTGGACTGGAGAAGAGCTGTCTGGTTATTTTGATACAGAATCTGGTGTAAAACAAGGGTGCTTACTATCGCCATTATTATTTTCTCTTTATATAAACGACTTAAGCGATGCACTGGAAGGAGGTGTAGATATAGAAGGCATAAACATAAAAACCCTGCTGTATGCTGACGACATAGTAATTTTAGCGGAGGATTCAACTACCCTGCAACAAATGATAGCAAACTTGGAAGAATTTTGTAAAAAATGGAGCTTAATAGTCAACACTGAGAAGTCTAAAATCATGGTATTCCGAAACGGGGGAAGACTATCACAGCAGGATAAATGGTTCTTCCATGCAGAACCATTAGAAGTGGTATCAGAATATAAGTACTTAGGGGTGGTACTAACGCCCAAAATGAAGTTCTTGAAGCATATTCAGTCCCGGACAACACAAGCTAAAAGTGCTATAAAAGCAACATGGAAAAACTTCTTAAAGAAAGACGAAATACCCCTGCAAGATAAATGGAACTTGTACATGGCGGTTTGCAGATCGGTACAGTCGTATGCAGCGCAGGTCTGGGGCTATGAATATTTTGAAGAAGTTGACCAATTGCAGCGTTTTTTCTTAAAAACTGTTCTTAATTTGCCAGACTCTACACCAAATTATGCTCTCTATATGGAAACAGACTTACAAGAAAGTCATTTATACACACTGGGACTGCATTTGAAGTATATATCTAGTACGCTGTACAGATATAAAAGGGATAGACTGCCGCATAAACTTACACTTATAATGGTCCAGAAACAAATATTTTGGGTGAAAGCTTTAAACGACATTCTAAATGAGCTGGATATGCAACCATTGGTTGGAAATATAACGCAAGGTGAATGGAACAGTATGACTAATTCCATCATAGATTCACTATCGCAAGCTAACAAGCAAAGATTGCTGCAGAAAGCTTTACAAAGCAGGTCACGGTTTTATAAAAACCTGGATTTCACAAGAGGGTGTTTGTACCTAAATGGCGAATATAAAGTTAAGGACATTACGTGGATATTTAAAGCACGGGTCGATTTGATATACCTCAATGCTAATCAAAGAGGCTTAAATTTGGTTGACAACGATTTGTGCACGCTATGCAATTTGAGGGAGAGAGAGACAATATACCATTTTCTTGCCGTATGTCCCATACTAAGAAGCCAACGCATGCTTTTCTTTCACAGGCCGACGCTGACAGAACCTGAATTAATTAGCATCTTAGATGGAAGAGAGGTAGCAGACTGGGATAATCTTATAAAATATACCAAAAATGCCTTACAATACCGAAAGCTAATATTAACCGAGTACGCCTAATACTATTAAGCATAGACTAAAATGTCCCTTAAACACAGCTTTGAAAATGTTTCTTTAAATCCGGCTGACGACTTGAAGTCATAGCCGTAAATCTTTATTTTGATGGATTAACTCTGAAATACGCTAATATATTGCTTTTATTTTATTTTAAGTTTATTTAGACATTATTGTATTGAAAAAGAAAATAATGAAAATAAAGATTACTACTACTACTACTACTACTACTACCATCTGTCCTAATTGTAACAAAATCGGGTGAAAAACAAGTGACCATCTAACGCAAACCTGTACAGTCCATATTAACAAGGTTCAGTGGGGGCCTGTAAGCCGGGCCTATATCAAGAAACATAATCTAATAGGCACACTATTCGGTTCAACACTAGATGACTTATCGTTTAAGGGCGGTTTGATAAAGGTTGTAGGGCGGCTTGTTAAAGGTGACTACAAAGATGATGTCGTGTCGTTGAAGTTAAAAGTTAAAGTTTTAACTTAATATATGATAATATGATGGATTTATCATATGATGGTGGACTCCTTTGTAGTGTGTCTCATTCACACCAGAGAAAGTGTCTCATTCACACCAGAGAAAGTAGCATTTGAGAAAGTGAAGTAACATTTGCCAGAGCTTAAGAGAGTCCAAGCAATTAACTGACATTGTATGATGTGGCAGTGAACAGTGGGACCTCATTGTTTTCATTTATCCTAAAATTTTTTTACGAATGGCGTTTTAAAGAACATCCGGAAAACGTCGGATCAATTAAAAGGAGCGTCCATCAAGTTTAAGCTGATTAGGAATCTCCTTTTTATAACCGCGTCCGAATGACGTGACGCAGTACGACACCTCTGTGGAGAGAAGTTTTCACAAGGCACAGTACCTCACAAATGTCGCCTGCATTAGGAGGAGATAACAACCTCTGAAAAAATTTCTTTCCATGTTTTCGCGAATGGCATAGTATCTGGCATATGTAGCCAACTATTAGGAGGGGATAACTAGTTCTGAGAATTTTTTTCTGAAAAGTATCGTCAGGATTCGTTCAGCGTAATAGGCGGAAAAGCTAACCCCTACGGTGGCCTCCTTCAATAAAGTAAATATGAAGTAGAAATTAGACTCTGTTGTTGGTACATTGACTTACCATCGATTTCCATGCTGGCACTCATGGAAGTGACATTGAGATAATCATTGGTTGTATTGGCCAATCCTTCCATTTTGGCTATCGAAGTTCGGTGCAAAGTATTTGTGCGATTGTTGTTAAAAGTTGTAGCATTAGTTACCGTGTGGTGTGGTGCATCGTTCCCATTACTACCACCACCTTGTGGAGGGGTTTTTTTTCTACGCACAACTTTTCCAGCTGGAAATTGTGTTTTTACAACACCGGTTCCCTCAAAGGATTCATTTCCATTGTTACTATCGGCGTTGTAGGAAAAACTGCTCCCATTGTTGTTGTTATTGCTGTTGACTTCAGTTTGATTTGTAATGCAATTGTTATTCAACGTTTCTGCGGCATTTTCATTTTGGCAATCCCCTTTAGCATCCTGTTCCATTTCAATTGTTTCCAAATGGGGATATGATTGAGGCATTTCATTCTGTTTCAGGCTACTGCTGACACTTACTTCTTCTTTTTTTGGCATCTGGTTTGGGGCATGTGTATCGTCTATGGCCTGCTGCTTTGGTCTCAGCTGGTTGCTTGGCGATGTCGTATCAATTGATTTACTGCTACCAGTAGATTGATTTGGCATATCTTTTAAGAATGGATTGATTCGGTGTGTTGTAGCACGGTTGGGCGGCGAATTCGAATTAATGCGATCAAAATCTTTGACAAAAAACAAAGGTAAAGGTAAAGCTTACTATATTAGGCATTTTTTCATTTGGTACCTGTTGTCTCGTCAATGCTCATCGATCGCATTGACGCAATATCATCGTTGGTAAGATTTGTACATGATACGGCCTAAAAAGAAGAAGGAAAACATTTTTCCTCATATGCTAAAACGCTTATATTCGAAGGATTATCTCACCTGCGACCCATATCCACTTGACGTGGATGAACTCATGCTCGGTGTGGCCAAGCCGGTCAGGTGTTTCAGATTTGTGTTCACATTCGAGGTATAGCTCAAATAGCTATGGCTTGAATTTGAGCCAACGTCCATAAACGAGTCCATCGTCTTCGAGGATGTTAGGCGTGAACGGGGTGCCTGATAGCTATTGCTGCGACTTTTATCCAAATCATATTCGTTGTTGTACTCAGAGTCGCTGTAACTGTCTTCGGGCTCTTCGGCAAGCGAGCGATGACCTCCTAAAGGCTCCTCGTGCAGTGTTGTCATACGCATTCCCATCAACTTGCTTGTGGCTGGTGAAGCTAAAAAATTATATTTCAAAAAACAAATCGATTACATTCGTATCAATTCGTTCAGACGAATGACTATGAATTTCGAGAGATGTTCTGCTGCACCTACGTTTTGTTGGTTGTGTTCTTATCGAATTTGAATTTAAATTCAAATTTAAAAATGTTGGACGAGCTGCATTCCAAAATGGCCAGAATGAAACCATTGATGGTTTCAAGAACACGATTAGTATATATTGCTTATTTAGGATTATTTAAACAGTTACAGAATCTCAACTAAAAACTAAACGTAGGGGTGAATCTCTAAATAGTATGTAGTAAATTAATTTTACTCAGCATAAAAACTAAGAGCAAACATGTGCGCATTTGTTAAACAATCGTAATATGCTAAAAACTAATATGTGTGAATGTGGCTGTGTGCGTAGGAAGTCATGTTGGCAAATGGATGATACTAAAAGTCGCCCTGTGGTATCCATCGAGACTTTGAACAACTCCGTGTCATGTGGTTGATGAATCCATTAAAAAAAACTCGTCATGCATTACCTAGAAATGTTCAGTGTCTCCCAAAGCTGGCGATGAGTTTTAGTTGAGGCGATTTCAAAATTATCAACAAACACAACAAACATCTATGAACTAGAAAAGGAAAATACGATCGTGTCTAACTAGGATCTAAGATCTAGGCTTATGTACACAATAATACCAAAAAACAAGTAACAACACAGTGTAATCTTTTTAGATGTATGCAATTATGTAGCTCTAGAAGGCTATATGCTGAATGATGAGCAAATGAGCAGATGATAGATGGTGATAGTCGCTTGAATGGTGGATGGTTAAAGTTGAAGCATTGCCGATGAAGAATGGGACGAACTGAGATCTGATTTTTAGTTGTTTTATGAAACACAATAGTAACAACACAATACAAACATTGGGAACTAAATAAATGTAATAAGTTAACTAAATCCAAAGAAAGAGAGCGAGAGAGAGAGAGAGAGAGAGTGGAGGTGTTTTTCCCTTCGGACAGAACACAAGTATAGTACAACCAAACAAACTGAATATTAACAATATAATACTAGATATTTGTTAAGTGGGAGGGGGGGTGGACTATACTACGCCGCTGTTCCGATTTTTCCTTGAACACAAATTTGTGATTCCATAACATAACATTGTTGTTGACCGGTTGCCAAAGCGAAAAATCAGAACAGTTGCGATGCACGTACGAACAACGAGTATCTGAACTGCATTCGAAACCAAATCGCAGCGGGAACACTCGGGAGGCAGTGTCTCTCAAAACACAAAAAGAAACGGTTTCGTTTGTTAAGAGGTGTCAATTCTCCTTGTTTTTTTTTCTCTTTCGCAAATTGCAAGTCAAGTAAAAACAATTAAATCAAACTGTGTGGGTGTGTGTGTTTTCAAGAACAAATTACGAAACGAGCGTCTCTTAACACAAATGAACTAACGAAGAATGAAACCAAAATAGTCCAATAATTTACAATTCAGTGTTGTCAATAATAACTAATTTATCGATAATTTAGCATGTTTGTTGTTTTTTTAATATTTTGTTTTGCTTTGGAACATTTGCGTTTTTTTTTTTTCTAACAGTTGCATTTGTTTTAAAAGTCAAATCATCCTTTTTCTATTACCTGACAAATAGGAAGCTGTGACGATGGCGCATTGGTCGTGTTTTGAGAATTGAGAATATACAAAAATTATTCAAAAGACGATAACATTAAACAACAAAACACGCATACCAACAACAATGCCCTTAAAGTTTCAAGCATTCTTGTTGGATGGTGGTGTCGTTGTTGTACCGAGCCAAAGAAGTAGAAGAAAAAACAAACAATGGAAAAACGTCAACTAAATACGCGTAAACAGACAGACAGTTAAATCAGAATATAGAAAAAAAAAAAACAAAACTGCATTTATTATGTCAATGCACACGAGATGTGACAAAAATATGATGAATTTTATTGGTGATTGTTGATTGGAAAGTGTAGACTCATCATCGATATGCACTCCTCCACAATAAGACTTGAGAGATACAATGTTGGACCGCACCAGCCGGTTCCATGAAGAATGATGAAGAGGCAGAAAGATTAGAGATTTAAATGGTGAGGCTTAGGGTGTGTTGTGGCCGGCCTTACCGATGTGACCAAAAACTGATATAGTATTTGATGAGAACACAAGTTTGATGCATTAAGGAGTTGTTGTGGTGGTATGGTTGGGCTGGGGGTTGGGGGGTGGGTGATCTCTCGATAGACGATAGAGTGTGCAAATGTTCTATGATTGACTGTTGTTGTCGGTGACGCATGTGATACTTTGATTTCTTTGCCAAATTGTTTTTATAAAGAAATTACATTCAAATAAAGCTCAAAATTGCAACAAAGCGGAACGTTTCTCATTTCCCGAGCAATAGCTGTGGTGATATAAAAACACGGTTGCCTTCAGTTGTTGTTGTTGTTGTAAATAGGAAACAAAAGCTTAAGCATTTCTTATACGAAAATGTGTCTCATTGCTACTGCAATGAAACGTGTGGCAAAATGTGAAATGAATTAAAATAAAAAAGAGTAACTTAAAAAAAAAAACAGATTGCTCTCAGAGTGCATCAGGAGAAGAGAAAACTATTTCAGTTCAGGTTGCCAACTTCCTCATAGTTTTCAGAAGGAACTTCTATTCTAGGGAATATGTCAAACTAACTATGTTTACAATTCGAAATGAATTTAAGTAAAATAAAGATCAAATTTGTAGTTTGGTATCCAAAAGTTATGTACGTTCAAATCAAATCGGTTAGAATAGTGTTTAGGATTGTAATAAACGATTGATATAAATTTACACTTTGAGTCACGAATGTTCCATTTTTTCTTTGTTGCTAAATACGATTCTTTTAATGCTAGTGGAAGGTAAAATACCGCCCACGTTTTAGCAAAAAAAAGTTAAGACATTTTTCCAAAAAGGTTGGAAAGGAATATCCTAAAATTGTGAATGTGTGTGCGGATTGAGAGTACGGGAGTCAGAATGAAGTCGGGAAATTCTACCAAAGAATTTAACATCAAACCGATGGCTTTGGTCCAAGTACCAGTGACCCGACTAAAGAACAACAAGGCAGCAGGAGCCGACGGATTACCCGCTGAACTATTTAAGACCAGAGGCGACACGCTGATAAAGCATATGCATCAGCTGATCTCCGCAATCTGACTAGAAGAACGCATACCCGATGATTGGAACCTCTGCATACTATGTCCCGTACACAAGAAAGGAGATAAGGCGGAATGTGCCAACTACAGAGGAATCGTCTCCTCCCCATCGCATACAAGATAATCTCGAGCGTACTGTGTGAAATATTAAAACCTAAAGTCAATGAGATAATTGGGCCCCATCAATGCGGCTTTAGACCTGGTAAATCCACCCTGGACCAGATATTCACACTGCGCCAAATACTGAGAGAAAGATTCTTCGTAAAATATATGGACCAGTTAGCGATAATGGAGAATACAGGCGACGTATGAACCACGAGCTGTATGACGACGCTGGCATAGTTACACGCATCAAAATACAACGGCTGCGTTGGCTAGGTCATGTTGTCAGAATGGATGAAGAAGCTCCAGCAAAGAAGTCTTTTGAAAGCAAACACGGTGGTACACGAAAACCGGGAAGACCAAAAGCCCGACAGAAAGATCAAGATTTTGGAATCAGAGCAGATGATCGAGGCGCTACGTTCGGCTAGTGGAACAAATATTCTGTCATAGCCAATTAACATAAAAGTAAGTAATATATATATAGGTCTCCATATATGGCTGCTAAGGAAAGGGAATATTAAAATGCAGTGGATCCAGAAGAGTTCCAAACCGTGTGGTGCTCACACTCATCCCGGCACGGAAACCCGTTTTTTTCACGATTACTTTTTTGAAACACCATAAAAATCCCAATGAAATAATATCACCAAAATCGACTATTTAAAAAAGCAATGGTTAACATTTTTGATATTCATCGCAAAAAGGGAACATAGTACCCGCCTTTAACGAAAAGATGACTGAGGTGATTATTTAATGGTGTTTTCCAAATCCACTTAAACTTGGGACTACAAACTACATATGTATATGATGATACCATGGCACTCATATAACTTTTTTTATTTATTGGAAAACAAAAATTCAATTATTTATTTGAATTACATGCTTGCTTCAATTAGTATAATGCTAATGACGATGCCGCCGATGATGCTTCATCTTGCCATCGATACTTATCGACAATTTACGTTGAGAGAACACAATTATTTATTTTTCATATATTGTCTTCAGCCTATTTAACATTATTTGTCCTTGTTAACGTTATTTAACAAAGGTGGGATATCATTCGGGACTCAAAGGTTGATCAAAATATATATTTTTCTACGAAATTTGGTGTATAAAAGGTTATGGGTTGTCTTACTGCCTAAAAAATTCAACGCAATATGGAATGATGAATAAATCAAATACTCTATATGTTATGCTGGTGGTAACGGTTCGAAATATTGATGCAATTAAGTCAAAAGTTCTTATCAAAGAAAAAAAATGAAACAAATATGTAAATAATTTAAAGAAAACCAAAAAAGTTGTAAGAAAAGGAAAATGTACAGAACTCACCAATGCCAAAGGGTTTGCAAGGAGAATCGTCGTTGCTGCCCTTGCCGCCGAAACTGTGACGGGAACGTGTACTGAAATCTCGAATGCCAGAGGGCGTGGTTTGTGCTGCAAAGATTAGCAAGGAATTTACATATATTGGCTGAAACGGGGACATATGTACATCCACATTGTGTTGGACGCTTACCTTGAGGCATAAACTTCGAGCCCAATGATTGATTGAGGTCCACAAACGATTCGGATCGGCCTACATTTAACAAGGACTCCATTGAGGCGTCGAAGCCCATAATCTATTTGAAAACGAAACATGGGATGACTTAGTGAAATTTATTCTGGAACCTTGGACAAATGGTTGGGTTGTGAAAATGACACAAAAAGTAAACAATCCACATACACTTCCCCCAATTGGGGGAAATAAAAAGAGGAAATTAAAACGAAAACTCTAATTGATTGAAAGTAGATGAGCATATTTTCTACGTTACAATTGGAGTACTTACTGTTCCAGGATTGGGTGTTTCTTTAACCGCCTGATTGATCATTATTATACAAAGAATTTATAGTGCGGTGGTTTTTGGCAACGATATTAATGTGTATTAATAGTTTTGTTAATTTGGTCGATAGTAGTGGTGAGAGGTGGTGAATTTCAAAGATCGGATTAATGTTAATTTGGTTAATTGGTTGAGGCAGGTGGTGAATATTTTGTTTTGTTTTTTTTTTTTTTGCACCAATTGGACATATGCGTTTAAATACACACACACACACACACAACATACACATTGAATATTTTGGTCATGATTGAAGTGAAAGCACAAAAGAAGTGAGAGAAAGAATAATTTCAGAAAAATACAAAATTTAGAGTTTTAGTTTGTTCTTAAATATTCGACGGTACAAATTACAAAGAAGAAAAGCAAATGTAGATAGTATAGTGGTGAATACATTTCGATTTGATTGAATGTGTTCAAGCACAGATGGATGGCAGACGTATTTTCTCGCTCTAATCTGCGGCTACATTAAGACGACTCAGATATAATAAAGAATAACAAAAACCGTGTGGGCGTGAGGATATTGACGATACATTACCTGTGAGAAGTTGGGGACACTGACTGTCTTTCGGATCGACAGTGGCTGGCCATGGGCAGTCTCCAATTCCTTGACAGCAACGTTTTGTCGTAAGCGATCCAGAGTTAAAATACTCTCTACGGCTGACACTCCACGGGTATATTTCTCTGTAGTAGGGAAAAGAGAATAGGGGAAACACAAGAAAGTGTTACTATGCTGCGCACAAAGGGAGTACACATTTGGAAATTATACCTATATAGGTCTCGCCATCACTTGCCGAGCAATCATCGCCGCTTGCCGCAAGCTGTGCCAGTGACTCTCGATCTTCCAACTCTTCAGAGGCCTTTGGTATGTTGGAGACGACTTCGTATGTAACACCTGTGCTGGGAATGGCCGTGTCGATCCTCACAAGACGGAATTTCTTCAGACGATCCGTTATGCTGGGTCCCTTTTTAATGTTAATGCATAAACGCTTGCGTAATACCAAGTCCATGGGAGCGGGGTGAGAGAGACGAACAGTGGTTCGCAATATCAGATAGACTCTCTCATTTGCTTCAGTTACACGATTCAGTGCCGGGCTGTCGTGCATCGACGAGTCCCAACTCGAAATGGCACAAACGTCCTTGTCAAAATGCTGCAGAATCTGCAAGGTGTAAAACTTGTGTCCATGCTCCTTAGAGAGTATCGAGTTTATTCCGGCGATGGAGAACTCATCATTGGTGTTTTGGGCTGATAGATCGTCTGCGTTAAGATTGAGGAATAACACGGGCACATGGGGCTCCATTCCGGAGGGGGGGTCCCATGATGCCGGTGCCCCAGGTATACCAGAACCAGGCGCTGGTACTAATACTGCGTTACGTTCCTCCGTTAGCGACACCCACTGATGAACCAAACTCAACTCGCGGTCTCGCTCCTCGTCGGTTTTGTCTTCTTTTTTGATGAGTTTTTGGATTTGTTGATCTAAATATTGACGTCTTCTGCCTAAGGCTTCGCTCCATTTCTCTCGCAGTATAGTCAAGTCTTCCTCTTGATAGGAATCCAGAGCCCTCTGCAGGCGAGAGCGAACACTGACGCTTCCAATCGATATGTTTACAATAGACTGACAGATAATTGGTAGTGTTCCCGAGTTCTGTACTGGCTTAACTCGCACATGCACGCGTCTTTGTTGCCCCTGGCGTAGCTGATAAATACCGCCCGTGAGTACTTCGGTGCGATTGCTAACCTCAACCGGAGCATATTCGCCATTATCGTTCAGCTCGTGTATCTCCACCCACAATTCAATCTTCCGCGATAGTTCTGCCCAGCGGTCAACCAGGGATCTGGCTTTGGCCTGTTGTTGCTCAACTTCCCAACCTTTAGATTTGGAGAAGCCAGCACTTCTATGACCCCATACCTCGATGGAAAGAGCTCCTTCAATGCAATGCTCCAAGAATTCCTCGTTTATCGTAACCGTAAAATCTTTAGTGTGTTCGAATTTGAATACCATGTTTTGGTCCCTTGGTGTCGTTTCTGCATTGATCACCGGAACGACGGTTTCCTGGTGGCCCCAAAATGTGTACTGGCAAAAGACAAAGTTTGAGAGAGACAAAGGCAAGCCCGAGGCGCATTTGATAGTAACTCGGCAAGTAATTTGATTAGCCATAGGATCTGGGGCATCTTCGTAGTCATCCCGCGAATCGGACGACGATTCGGATATTGATTCACACATACGATCCTGTGGCATTTGCCCGGCAATGCGATGAATTTCGACTTGAAGTCGGCCAGCAACTTCACCTTGTTGACTTATGATGGGCGTGTGGTAGTCAAGCTTAACGTCATGAAACAGTACCTCCAGGAATATATTGGCTACCCCAATGAGGTTGTGGTTTTCTTGTGATTCATAGAATGGATCTAACGATTTTGAGTTTTCATTTTCCTACAAAAATACAATAAAATTTTTTGTGAACACCATGAAATACCAATTTGGGCTTCTTAATTCACACAGTGCAGTGCTTATATTCGCTATGTGTACAATTACCTCGTCGGAATCTTCCTCATCTGAGAGTGTCTCAATGAGAGGCTTATATTGGCAAGATAAGGTGAGCAATGATTGAAAGAAAATGATTATTGATAAAATGTTAGTTTTGAGGATTTGTTTTCTATTTACAACAGGACGTTATAAGAGCTTCATAAAACACACACACACACACACATCATTGGACTTTCTCTTGATTTTAATCTCCGACAAATACGTATGTACTCGTAGAAACAGTGGGTTTTTTTTTGGAAAATGTCGCTCAGTCACGAGTTTTTTCCTGCATTTCATTTGACATTTCTCAACATCAGACTTAGTCAATTTAAACCATGAAAGATCACAATCGAACAACGCGTTAAAGTTATTCAAAATCAACATTGGCCCTTCAATTCAAACATGCTTTATTTTGAAACATGCAATGAATTCACTCTCTAAGTATTTGCGAAAAAAAATCATGGTTTTTTGTTCGTTTCAGTGGGGGTTATTTTGAAGCTCGGGAAATTCGAAATGTGATTTGTAAAGCGGTTAGCATTGCTCTCAGCATCAACTTACCAAGCCATTGAGAACGCGCTCTTTATGTTCTTGGTACATCTCACGCATATCAATCAGTTTATTTTCCAACTTCTCCATACTCCAAATTTGGCTTCCGGAGTTTGTCCTTTTCACTAGGATAGCTGGTTCACTTACGAAAGCTCCACGCTGAAATGAATAGTCAAACAAAAGTGTTTATCATAAAATAGATAGCACAAGTAATCAACAGAGGAGAGAGAGAGAGAGAGCATACCCTACGGTTAGGGCTGAGATTGGCCGGCGGTATTTGTAGTGTCACCGAAAATTTTGTCTTCTTTTCCATTTCCTCGGCAAGGAAGTTGGCCTCTTGCACCAAAGCGTTCGCCCGCATTATGTCGTTTTTCAACTGCCCCAACGAACGTTTAAACATCTCATCGCGCTCTTGAGCCCACTTTTCCACTCGCATTTGCGACGTCGGTGTATTAGGAGTAATTTTACCCAAACGCAGGGGATCATAAGGCGTATAAGGAGCGTAAGGTGTGCTGGGCGACAGTATATTGCGTAGCTGTTGAAATTGGCGTTCGTACTCCTATGCAAAAAGAAGTCATTATTAGCGAAAATTATGAAAAAGCACCTGCCGCACAAGAGAAAGTCCGAACATACCTGTCGTTGTTTTTCCAACGCCACTTGTTTGTCCTCTTCGTGTTGCCGTTCCAATCTTGCTATAGCCGTTTGGATAGGATCATTGCTGAGTTCATTTTGCATGATTTCGTCGCGAGCAAAGTTATAATCGATTAGTTGCGCAGGTGTTTGTGGCTCTGAGCTCATACTTGCACTAGCAGATTTGGGACAATTTACACGGAAAAAATGATGGTTACCCCACAAAATTCGATCACCATTATGGAGCGGAACCTTGTCCACAGCCGCAGTGCCGTTTACAAAACAGCGGGCACCAGGGAAGGGCTCCAAGAACAAGCCGCCATCCACAATGGTAATGACACAATGTTCCGGTTGTATACCCAGACCGGACAACTGGATGTCTGGTTGTGGACCATTTATGGTATGACCACCAATGAGGGTTCTTTCTTTCAAATAGTAGACTAACAACTCGTTGAGGGACGGATCGGCATTTAAATTTACCAAATAGTATTTGTTTTTTTCGACCATAATACCACTGGCTTGTACACTAATACCCATTTTCTCCAAAGCTTGCTGTCGCTCATTTTGAATGCGCTCAGTTGTGACAAGCTTCTCCTCCCATGTTTGTGAGATTTGCTTCATTAGATTCTCACTCTCAGCCAGTTTGTCATTAATGTCGCCCACCGGAGAACCTGTGGCATGTTTTAGCATGTTACGCAGCGTTTCGACCTCGTGGCGTAGTTCGCGTATGATGCGTGCATTGGGATCCTCATTGACAACGGCATGGTTGACAATACGCTTAGCGCGGTCTGCATAGCGTAGTGTGGAGAGGGTTTCCTCGTAATTGTCGGCCGAAGGTGAAATGGTTGCCACCATTACAGTCTTCGAATTGCCGCCCAAATTGTCCTTCAAGAGCCAGGTGAGCACAGAATCTCGATAAGGAACAAACTTGTCATTGCCCCCTTTCTTGCCGTTCGATTGATCAGCCAGTTTGGATATGACCAAACCCAGTGTCGTCAACGACCTACAAAACACAAATAGAGTGTAGATTAAACATAAGCAACCTGTAGGGCGGACAGCCCTCTTTTCGACTTACTTGTTAATATTTGAGCCTTCTTTTAGGCGATCACCCACAGCACCCGTTTTAACAGCTCTTTCCGAACCTGCCAGATCGACCAAAGACATCCGTGACACCTTCTCACCCGTCACCCCGCTAGCTTGGTCTGTTAGAATTTGAGTTAACACCACTGAGAATACAGCATGCGACCTAGAAGATTCAGCGTTCATGTTGGTAGCTGCCACTGTACGAGATTTGTTTCCCTCTGTCATTAAATTGTCAATGTCCATGTACGATGCCACCGCCAGCTGCGACAAACCGTCCACATACGGACCCATCACATTATGCTCTCGAACCTTCAGCGATTGCTTGTTGGGCTTTGGATCCAGCAGATCGTGAACCTTCTCGTTATAGATTTCCATGTAGGAGACTTCAACTTTGTACATTAGGTCTTGCCTAGTCTTGTTGGCAATGGCGGAGAATAAGTTGTCGCACAGGCGTGGAATGATACCTTTGGATTCCTGCGAACCCATCATGGTATATGATTTACCAGAACCTAAACAATCAAATATTTTAGCCATCAACAACGACATGCAACATGCATTCACATTGTCACTCACCTGTCTGGCCGTAGGCAAATATGCAGGCGTTGTAGCCCTGGAATGCATTGTCCAGAATGTCTCTACCCAGGCAATCGAACACTGTTTCCTGGGACGCAAAGTGTTCATTGTCCGGGTTCAACGACAAAAAGCAATGGTCGAATGCAAAGGTCTTCGGTGGCTTTCGACTGTGTACATGAAGAGTTATTTTGGAAACCATTATTATATCTTATCTACGAAATGCGCATTATCACTTCAACTAGCTTACCTTTCAATTTTATCTATTGCCGGCGGATTATGTAAGATTGTCTGTTGTTTTTCCATTTCCACAATGCATTTTGTGCCCAGTTCAATTTCTGTAAGAGAAGGCAATTTTACAATTTACAAAAGTCGCATAGGGTGCATTTAAAAATTCACACGATTTTCTAATGTCTTATTGCTGTAGTCTCTTTCTCTAGCCCCACTCATTAACATCAGCAAAATCTCTGCTGTTTGCCAGCATACGTATTTCAATGAGCTATAAATCTTTCAATCTACCAGTAATTGAGTCGTATGAGAAATACTTAAATGTGTTGGGTCTCAACTCAAGAAAATTACTTTCTACCAAAATTCTAAAACCATCTGGTCGAAAGGTTAAGTGGACTGCAGCTTCTGGGCTTAGACAAGCTTATGAGCTTAGACAAAAATAGTCTAAATGTGAAAACTCATTTTTCCTCATTGCTCATAACATCGAAGGAAGCTGTCAGTAGTCATTTTGAAAAGATCACTACTTGCGGAGAGACTGTATTAGGTTTGCTGCTGTTGCTGCGCATATGCAAGCCAACATCGTCGTACGCCAGGTATTGTTGATCTGTTTTTCTTTTTCCTAGTTCCATTTTGTTGTCTATGCATTCAAGATCAGTTATTTATGGCTGGCATTTACCACTGGGGTAACTATTGTACCACACTAATAAATAAGTTGGACAACCATTGGTTTGGTAGTTACCCCTGTGGTAATTGCCAGCCAAAAATAACTGATCTTGAACGCATAACAACAACAAAACAAAAACCGATCAACAAAAAAAACAAAGATTTTAAAACAATACTACCAATATTGACCATAACCTACCAAATGCTCCATTTGTCCCCCGATTTCGTTGATATTTGGAACAAAGAATCGTATTAGGATAAAGCGGCCACATAGATCGATCTCCCGACTCAAACTACTTTGCAACTTTCAGTAATAATTTCGTGGTATATTTATTAAATCTAAATTGAAAGGGGCCGCAAATAAGAATATTCCCCAATGGAGACAACAAACACAAAAAGTGCAAATATTTATTGGGTTTTGTTCAAAGATATCCTCATGATCGGATTAATTAAACATTTATAGAAGCATTTTATGGAAACACTATGCATATACACTACCGCTCACCATCGCCACGCAATAGCTGTGCGCATCAAAGCGAATATTTTCAAATACTTCGTTAATTTCTGTTGTGCCAACCACTATAGAATGGGGAAATGTATTGAGGAAGAGAATGCACAAAGAATTTTGCACCCAAGTGTCTTGGGAGCAGCCCTACATCCAAAAGAACTCCAAACGACCATATAGTCCAAAGTGAGATTTAAACAAAAGGGAGTGGGTTTGTAAATTTGTTTGTTTTCAGTATAGACTCAAAAACGGCTAAACCGATTTTCTTGAAATTTTCACAGATTATGTAGGTTGATCTGAAAAGAGTAGGAGGTTATATACCTTGTTGATATCGGAGAGGGGCCGGACCCTCCGCCTTACCCCAAAAGCAACACCCAAAAATAGAAGTGGGCCGATCGGGACAATTTGGAACTCAAATGAAAGGTGTTTGGAAGTAGAATACTAATTCGATATTAAAAATTGGGTACAAGTAACTAGGCAGTCGCCCCGATCACAAACCCCCCTCAAATATTGGACGATCGTGACAGTAGTGACAGAATACGGTCTGGAAGGAGCAATAGGCCAAAAACCCCTTAAAAACAGGCCAACAGACCGTACATACAGACAGGGCATATAATAAAGGACTCAAATGAATGGTATTTGAAAGTAGAGCACGAAAGAAAGGGTTCGTCCCCTTCTAATTATAAAGCATATTGCTGCTTCTAGACCAACTTACACAATGCCCATATTGTCATGACTGGTCAGCTAACCTATTATTAGTGATTTAAGGAGTGAAAGTGCCAGGCAGATACTTGGACACAAATTTAAGTCTCATATTCGTAATCTACTCTCCTGGAAGGAAGGGAAGAGGTTTCCGATTGGATACCTGATGAGATGAACCTTAAGGTCGAATGCGAGACACTGCTGCCAGCGGCACACTCTTGGATTGACGGAACCCTAATATTGCCATCTGGAAGATCTTGTCTTTGATGGAACAAAGCTAGAGGACAGAGTGGGCCTGGGGGTCTACATTGAGAACCCAGGGACTGACATCTGTTTTAGACTGCTTGACCATAATACGGTCCTACAGGCGGACATCAGGAGGATCACGGAATGCGTAAAGTGGAGTGGTGCAAACGCGAGGACTTCGCTTGTGAACATCTTTACGGAAAGTAAAATTGCCATAAGGGCGATAACAGCCAGGACGATAAGGTCACGAACAGTCTTGCAGTGTATGAAGGAGATTAACGCCTTCTCTGAGGATGGCAAAATCCGCATCGTTTTGGTGCCGGGCCATAAGGAAGTAAGGGAGAACGAAAGGGTAGACGATTTGGCGGGGAAGGCCAGATGACTGCCGTCAATAAACTTGGTTAACCCAGAGCCTTTCGGGTAGACGCAGTCCGACTTAAGGTCGTGGACGATGAATGAGCATGCAACCCTGTGAAACGGGGAAACGGTCGGCAGGACGGCGAAAATATAACTGAAAGGAAGTAAGAAGGAGGTCAGTATAGTATTTTTTGTCATTGCCCGGCTTTGGTTTCTAACAGATACCGGCACTTAAGTGGGGACACAATACCAACTTAGGGGCCTGGCATGAAAAACAATTAAAGATTTTGTAAGTAGCACGGAATTCTTAACTTAGATTTTCTTTTTCGAGATTACTTGTTAGCACAACAAGCCGATTACCGACTTAGGTGTATGTCTGTAGTGGCATGCATCCTCTTTTCAGCCTAGCCTTACCTAACCCAACCTAATCTACTCTCAAATACCTGCCATTGGAACCCCATATAGTCATGATCAGCTAATATTACGATTTGGGGACTGTTTTAGGAGTTTGGGGCCAATATTCGAAGTATACTCCAAAATACTCCAATCAATTGGGTCCCATATTGGTATGATCGTCCAAAATGCCTACTTGGGGTAGTTTTGGACTTGGGCCGACTCCCTAGATACTTGGACACAATTTCTAATATAATATTCGTACTTTACTCTCAAATACCTTATATTTGAGTTCCATATTGTACGGATCGGTCTTCTTTCGATTTTGGACCGTGCTCTTGTCGCAAGGGAGTTTTAAATTTTTCTAATTTCAAACTCCATGTTTCACACCACACCAAATTGGCAACGAATACTGAACGAATACTGAGCGAATGCGAATCATTCCTCATTTTTAGTGTGTCAGCTTTCAGTTTGTTGCTTGTGGTGCAACGGATATATAAAAAAAATACATAAAAAGGCAATCTTCAAAAAATTAATGCATTTGAAAGCAACAGCATTACTTGCTATTGTGGAATGAAGGCAAGTCAAAAGCAACGAAAATATGAATGCGTTATAAAAGCGAATGGTAGCAATCTGTTCTGTGGTGCACGAGGGTTGCCATTTATATCTCGGGATTGGACAACCCTTGTGTTGCATTCTGCCAACTGACAGCTCTATCGTAAAGCTTGACATTTTTGAGGTTATACGTACTCAGAACGTTTTGACATACGAGCGCTATTTGTGTTGTTTACAGTGAATTAAAAGACTTCATCTCGCCCAAAAAATGGAATTAAATCGTGAACATTTTCGCGCGATTATTAACATTATTAACAGTGCATCGATGAACTTAATTCAATTTTTGGCGATGAAGCTCCATCAAGAACCAGTGTTTATCGATGGTATGGTGATTTCAACCGAGGTCATCGTTTATTCCAAGACGAATTCGAGTTGTTGCAAAAACCATTGATGCTGTGCGCCAACTGCTATTACAAGATCGTCATGTGACCTATCGTAGGATTGAGAAAACCTTAGGCATTCGTGGGTCCGTGGCATACATTCAATTCGATTGGTCAAAAGAAAACCTCAAAAAATACAAAACAACTGCATTTTTGAGCACTCAAAACACCGATTTGATGAGTCATCAGCTGTATAGTCATGACTTGGCACCGAATGACTTCTTTTTATTCCCGTACGAAAAAAAAAAATAAATGAGAGACCAACGTTTTTTCGACACTTGAAAGCGGTGGATGCGTTCAGAATGCATGTTTTGGAGACCCCTCAATCAGAGTGGCAAATTGGTTCAAACGCATGCAAAAGTGTATAGATCTCAATGGGGAATATTTTGAAACAAAATAACGCGAATTTCGATGATTAATCTTTGTATTTGTGTTCTCTAATCCCGAAATATAAAAAACAACTCTCGTACAACACACTGCTACAAACAACAACAACGGACATAGAGATCATAGGTACTCATAATACGTTAGTTGTATCAACCTTTGAATAAAAAAATAAATTCGACAAGTTTGCAAAACAGGAAAATCTCAGTTTACTTATATTAACTAATGTTATTCTAGCTAAATAAAATAAACCCCTTTCAGGGTATGAGAAAAACAAAAAAAAAAGTATAGTACAGTTCACTAGGATTGACTCAATAAAAAAAGGTTGAGAAAAAGTATCTAATTTAAAAGAAATCAAAAATGTGGCCAAAAGAAACTGGATAATCAATTTTATAGAAAAATAATGAATGATACAGAAGAAAAATCAAGACAAGCTTTAATCAAATATTGCAAAAAGATCCCAAGATGCAGCAATGTCGCTAAACCGAGAAATGGATTTCAACGGACCATCAGAACTCCGAAAAATATCGAAAGAGTGAGACAATCAGTTATCCGTTCCCCTGTATGTCCCGCTTGAGGGATGTTTTGGGAGTGGGCTGTCCCCAAACTGCTTGGGACCAGAAGTGGATTTCAGATTTGTTTTCTGCTCTCGATATCCTTTCATTAGGGTATCATGATTGGTCTATATGTCCAATTTTCTACCAATCGGTCTACATGTCGTTTTGGGTTTTTGGCGACCTTCTAGGCACTTGTGCCAAAATGAGACCCTTAAATAATGGGCTGAAATAAGTTCTCTACCCAAAAGATCCTTAAATTGAGTTCATTTTGTCCCGGTCCGCCTATATATCCAATTGAGAATGGGTGATCATGGAGGGACTTGTTCACTTATTTGAATATCACATTTATAGTCAAACGGTAAAGTTGTTTCATTTGAGTCTGATATTGTCTAGGTCGGCCTCGTTTGGGCGTTATTTGGGGGTGATAACTAGAGGCATCCGTATTTAATCTTCTCCATTTTTTCATAGTAATTTTTTTAAGTTTTCCGTATGATGGATTACTAACTCCACGCCGCAACCCATCTTTTAATCGTTCCACAAGTGAACTCGTGACACGTGCACCCACCCAGGTGTCACCAATTTCTGGTGGGTGCATGGTAACACCCCGCCTTTGATGGAAGGGAGGGACGACCTCTCAGATAACCGTATAGCTATATCAAATTTGTACTCTACCCCGTAGGTTTGATCCCTACCTATTTGTACGAGAAACAACACTATCTATATGGGACTCAAAGGACAACTTTTCATCAATTGAAATACAATTCATACAGTTAACAAATTTAATAATGGCTCCATAACACGATAAATGAAGTCATGAAAATTCCGAGTGGAAAACTTTGATGCCTAAGTCTTTGAAACTTTCAAGACAATGTAGATTCTAAACCAGATCAATTTTAGACTACAAAACATTAATATGACCATAATCTCCTTTCAAAAGAAGTTGAACATCATCTGCATATGCATTGTGCACACATCAATCAATGGAGGTTAACATGTCCGCCTTTGACGCTGAACGCCTGGGTTTGAGTCCTGGCGAGAACCTCAGAAAAAATTATTTTCAGAGGTAGTTATCCCCCTCCCTCTAATGTTGGTGACGTTTACTAGGAACTATGTCATTTGAAAAAAATGGTACGGCGGTCATGAAAAACTTCTCCCCAAAGAGGTGTCGCACTGCGGTACACCGTTCGGACTCGTCAATAAAAAAAGGCCCTTATCATTGAGCTTAAAATCGAATCGGACAGCACCCATTTGTCTCTGGTTCAAATACCAATAAACATTATTTTTCTAACTACCTCTGCTTTATTTATGCTTTTTGGCGTTAACTTTTATTTGTTATAAAATAGCAGTTTCCTTCTGGCAAAAATTCCCTGCCGAAATTTGCAGGTTCTCGATTTTAAAACTATCAATATCAAAATTTCTCTCTCGCGCTTTCTTCGGAGACAAATAAAGTACGCGAACGACTTCCAAATTTGGACGCATTTAATGCATTAAAATCCAAAATTAGGGTTTCACCAAATCCAATCAGAAGTTTTGGTGTTTGAATAGAATTCGATTTGGCTATTTATACAGAGGGGATTTAAAAATTTAGCTTAGCACTGATCACATTGTATTGGGTTGCCCAAAAAGTAATTGCGGATTTTTTAAAAGAAAGTAAATGCATTTTTAATAAAACTTAGAATGGACTATAATCAAATATACTTTTTTTACACTTTTTTTCTAAAGCAAGCTAAAAGTAACAGCTGATAACTGACAGAAGAAAGAATGCAATTACAGAGTCACAAGCTGTGAAAAAATTTGTCAACGCCGACTATATGAAAAATCCGCAATTACTTTTTGGGCAACCCAATACATAAAAATTTCATTAATGGGCTTGGGCGTATGCAAAATACTTATTATACAGTGGAAGGAAATACTCTCTGTATGTCCACTTTGCAAATGTCCGTGTAGAATAATGCCCCATTCAATCGTTCAAGTTCCCCGAAGACTTGAATCATAGTGCAAAAGTGACAACAAATCGTGTGTCACAGGATCCGATAGTTAATTTGGCTATAATTTATTGTCCTATTAGTATAAAAAGGATGGAATTGATTACCACCAAACACAATGGCAAACATGAAACGACTGATTTGGTGCGAAGATTAGAATTGCCACTAATTGGTGCTTACTTGACGACGGGGGGAGAGGCTTTGTGCAACTAATGCTCATATGGACAATGTCACTATTGTTTCGTTGATTACTAATTATTACAGGTAAGTTGAGTGAAGCATATCCCGCTTAACTCAACGTTCTCGTCAGCAAGTGACAAGGACCAGCGATACATGCTTAACATGTCGTGCCAACATTTATAGACTCAACTGTCAATACTGCCGCGAAATGGGCCGTAAACCAAAATTGATGCAATCGGCCAATGTCTATCGAACGAAAGATAGCCAGGGGGCCTGCCTCCACCTCCACCCACTCAAAACTATTATCGGCGTTCAAGTGAAATTCAAATGAAATGAAAGCGACGGACAACGCAATAAGAGACCCTTTCAGTGAAGTAGAATTTTTTGTTTATGCTCTGTTGCTGTCCAGTGTAACATTGGGAAATAGAAAGTGTTTGCCTTTGTTGAAGATTGTGTGGTCATTGTGTGTGTGTTTTTTTTTCATTTGAAGTTTCTTCTTTTTTGATGCGCACCCAAAAAGCTTAGCAACATGCCCCGCAACGACATTTGCTTCTTAGAGACGGCTATTGCCGAGGAAAATGAAAATGAAAAGCAGTGGTTAATGTATTTCGAAAGAAAATCTACATCACAAAATCTTGGTTATGGCAAACAAACATCACAATGAACTCGAATGTGTGTGGTGGCCACAATAAAATGGACATGATGCATAATGAAATCGGCCAACAAGAAAAACCTGTAGTTTCCTCTTCCACAGAAGAACTTACACAGATACACACACGCACACACAAAGCGACGGGACAAAAGAACAAACGCCAAGCTAGGCGGAAGAAAACTAATCATTTGTTTGGCATTAAAACAAGTTCATTTGGGCGGGCGTGCGTCTGTGTGGAAATATGTGCCTGTGGACGACGAAAGAAGGGGTTGTGTATGGGTAGTGACAAAAGAAAACACGCCAAGTACGACGTCATGTGTCCATGTGGCTGACTGAACTGATTGACAAACTGACCGATTTACTGAGCGTCACAAGGCTGCCTAACGGAACGTCACCGGCTGTCGTCATACTCAAAACAATTGCAGAGCTTTTCACCGATTGTCAAATGGTTAAGTACACACTCGGCACTTGTTATCTATACAGAGGGGAATTTTGCAGAGCTATTACAAAATCCTGGCGAAATGAATGGGCCGTATTTTTAATTACAGTTCCATCCGCAGGCCATTTGGCTGTGATTCCTCCTACCAGATCTCGCCCATCCCAAGAATTTTCCATCATCATAATGGGTACAATTTTTACCATTTCATGTGCAAATGCGGCGTGGTCTTGTGTGTGCTTGCGTTTCTTATAACACAATAGCATTGGACACAAGTTGATTATAAGTGGATGGTTAATGGTCCCACCGCATTAGATAGTGAAATAACCAAACGACTAACCCCCTTTCTTGGTTGGTGGTTGCCACTGACTATTTCCATTAATTTCTACATTTAAAACTCTAGAATTAAAGCAGCTTTCCGAAAAAAGATAATTAAAGTGTTGAACCTTGCGATTTGCAAACAAAAATAAATCCCTTTGAAATTTTGTTATATCTTTCTTTCTCTTTTTTATATGAATGATACCATGGACAAAGTCTTTTTTTATTAAAAAGAATTGTGCTGTTTCAATTCCTATTAACATTTCTAAGGAAATTTTGAACGTCATACCATGAAAAGAAAATGTATGACTTGTCCAACTCAGAAATCTTATCAAAGGAAAATGGCATTGCAACATCTATATTTCGTATCAATCACAGCTATATTTAGTCACAAATGTAGTATTTATTCGTTATAGCGTCACACGACACTGGCGCAAGAATATTTGGTTTAAAAAATATATACACACTGGGGTGCAGAACAAAGATAATAAACGACAACATATTTGTAAATGTATAGTTAACTGGCAAGCAAGTAATGACAGTCTATTTTACCTACTCACCAAGATAATTTGTGAGAGACTAAAGCATCGAACCAACGACTTGTAGTAGGTAGGACAGTTATCCAACGGGATTAAATGGAAAGTAATTACCATCAAGAAATCAAGTGTCACACACATGTCTCCCGTTAGGAGAGTGACATTAATGGCATAGAACTCTTAGTTGCGGATCTCAGATTGGCTATATTCAATCTAAAATTTACGGTTAATTGCGTAAATGAAACTCTTTAGACGGAAAACGCAAAAAATCGTGCATCGGCTTACTAAAAGTTTACGTCGTGAAGTGACCTAAAAAAGAGGTGGAAAACTCTTATTAAGGTTCCTGGATGCGCCAAACCCCAAACATGGATTAAACGCCGGAATTGGTAACAATTGAAAACACATTTTTAGGGTTAAAATCATACGTTTTTATGTTAGTGCCAAATTCGCAAAAAATACTCCTTGAAGGCAAAGAGGACACAATCATATTACTAATCAATCTAACAAAAGTTGTGCATGTGGTTTTCCGTTATGATCTTCTACAGCATCTACGCCAAGCATCAAGTATTGTTTACAAACACATATTGCACAAGTACTATTGTTCCTTTCTACCACACCTTTACGATGTTAAATTCAAAAATAATTTTTTAAAATTTAGAATATTTCCATAATAGATTTTTATGGTAGGTGCTACTCCTGATAAAATCATATCGAATACGTGGATAAGAGATTATAGCTAGTGAGGAGGTTTACACGATTATACCTAGCTCGGTTTACCTATTCAAATAGAAAATCTGTAAAATTTGGAATATTTCCTTAATAGATTTTTTGGTGGGAGCTAAAATCATATCTAATAAGCGGATAACAGTTTATACCTAGTTAGGTTTACCCATCGTATTCTAGTCCAGCGCAGGGAGGAGCCATCAGCTTATTTAATGCAAGGTATGTAGCACATATCGATGCATTTGCGAACGAGGCATAACGTCATGCCTATCGCAACTTTTATAGAGACCAAAAAGTTAAGTGGAAATCCATTGTGTGTTGATACTTACGCCAGTCAGTGTAAAATTTGTCTTACCCCTTTGTAACCCCACAGCAAACCGTGGCAAAACTTCACAAGTTAAGTCATAGCCTTTTTCGTAACAATCAGCGAAAACGGAGATACGAAAAACGCCATAACGAGTAAATTCAGTTTGTAAAAATATGAACAATGATAAATAAATTTTCATTACCATCGCACAATGCATTCATCATTCATTTGTATACACACTTTCTGTGTGTGTGTGTGTGGGTTGAGTATAATTCAAACAGTATGCTGGACACACACAACCAACGTAGCCAACAACGATTAGAGTTGAATAACAAAAAAAAAAAAAAAGTAATAATAATAAAACCAAGCCGTAGAGTGAGTGCGATCACTTCAACGGGAGCTCCATCATACTCGTACACCTATGAGTCATTGTGATAAGCAAAGTTTGAACTCGTTTTGCTTAAGTTTTCCATTACCAGCGTAGACACTTATCTCTGCTTTGGCTTTCGGCGTAGACCGACCGAAATAGACCACAAAAAAACAGCGACAGCCAAAACAATCGTCCACATAAGGTGAGATGAAATCCAACCGTAATTACCATGGGATCATAAAGCGAAACCAACTTCAATGTTACACCAATTTCTTAAGACTTGTTCGCTAGTGTGATTGCCAAAAATATGTATAAACATCATAAATAATCAACTCTAAAAAATACATTTGAAAACTTGCGGCTACTTTGTGATTGCCACCAAGAGAAAAGAGAGTGCTGCTCACATATTTGCGAATGCGGAAGTGCAGAACGGCACAGTTAAGAAGTCGATTAAGTGTTTTGTTTAACTGGCGTTTAGCCAAACAAAAAAGACATATTTAATACAAAAAAAAGGAAAGTAAGAAAAACGTTATAATTCGAATCTGTGTTCCCATTATAAAATATTGTCAGCTTCACATGTTGCGTATGCAAAGGGGTTTCCAACAAAAGGTTTTATTTTGGTATTTGGCTTCGTTTAATGTTTGAATAAATAAATCTGTATATAAAAGAGAGGAAGGTATGCCGTTAATAATGAAAAAGACCATCAGCCAAATGGCCACCAAGACCACGTTAAAAAATTCCTTATACTTTTCATGAAATTTTGCATAAACAAATCCTAAAATGGCTGCCCCATTTCCTCGATAACTTCACGAATTTTATATTTGTTGTCTTGAATCAACGCTGGGCTGTTGGCACCTTATCTTTCACTTGACCCCAAAGATCCAGATCAATACAATCCTATAACAAGTAAAAGCGTGCTAAGTTCGGTCGGGCCGAGTCTTATATACCCTCCACCATGGATCGCATTTGTCGAGTTCTTTTCCCGACATCTCTTCTTAGGCAAAACAAGAAGTCAAGTCCCCAGATCTGTTTATATGACAGCTATATCAGGTTATGAACCGATTTGGACCATATTTGGCACAGTTGTTGGATATCAGAACAAAATACTACGTGCCAAAATTCATTAAAATCGGATAGGAATTGCGCCCTCTAGAGGCTCAAGAAGTCAAGACCCAAGAACGGTTTATATGACAGCTATATGAGGTTATGGACCGATTTGAACCATACTTGGCACAGTTGTTGGATATCGTAACAAAACACGTCGTGCAAAATTTCATTCCAATCGGATAAGAATTGCGCACTCTAGAGGCTCAAGAAGTCAAGACCCCAGATCGGTTTATATGGCAGCTATATCAGGTTATGGACCGATTTGAACCATACTTGGCACAGTGGTTGGATATCATAACAAAACACGTCGTGCAAAATTTCATCCCAATCGGATAAGAAATGCGCACTATAGAGGCTCAAGAAGTCAAGACCCAAGATCGGTTTATATGGCAGCTATATCAAAACATGGACCGATATGGCCCATTTACAATACCAACCGACCTACACTAATAAGAAATATTTGTGCAAAATTTCAAGCGGCTAGCTTTACTCCTTCGGAAGTTAGCGTGCTTTCGACAGACAGACGGACGGACGGACGGACATGGCTAGATCGACATAAAATTTCACCACGATCAAGAATATATATACTTTATGGGGTCTCAGACGAATATTTCGAGTAGTTACAATCACAATGACGAAATTAGTATACCCCCATCTTATGGTGGAGGGTATAAAAAGCGATACCAACTAAAAAAAGTCATTAATCTTGTCTCGATAGCGCAATATATTCATCGTAACTGTTGATCCAACCTCATTTTCGAAAAATGAAGGTCCCAAGACAACGACGAGCCATAAAATGCGCCAAACAGTCACACGTTGAGGATCGGGAACCTTCTCAACAATAACTGTTTTTCCAGGCCCCAGATTTTTTTTTTCACGTATCCAACACGCAGTGGATATATGCAGTGCATAGGAAAGTTAAGGGTTGGAGGCGGGAAAGAGAGTGTAGTGTCGCTGGGTAAGACATTAGCCGGAAGTCGATTCCACATACGAATGGTTCGGGTAAAAAATTAATTTTCTCGGTAATGGATGGTTCGGTCGAGTGGCCAATTAATTACAAACAAGTGTGAGTTTCTGGGATAAGAAGGCGAATATCCCTGGAACACACGCTATGAAAATAATGGTAGAGCATTACAACGCTACCCACATTCTGATAATGTTCAAGAGAAGCATTAAAATTGAATACTCTACTGTCACCAATCAACACCATCGCTCTCCTTCAAACCCGGTCAAGAAGCTTTAAGGATGATTTTGAAGCTCCTGCCCATATATGAGTTATATTCCATCATCGGCCTGATGTAGGTACTATAGATATTGAGAAGATCAGAAGAGGTGATATACTTCCTGCACCGCTTAAGAAGCACTTGAATGCTTCTTTCGACACTTCGAACACGTGCTTCGACCAACGGACATCACATTGTATCTTCATGACCAGAACATCAAGATCATCTGACTGCTCAATATCTATACCGTCGATAGATATCGACGATTGTAGTGGATTAGTGAATGCGACAATTTTGCTGTATTGCGGTCCGTCGAAGTATATTTCTATCCGTTTGGGCGGCACCAAATGATTGGTACTTTCAAGTCATTTTTGCAGAAATAATCCTGGCTCAATTTCGTTACGTAATCCCAACTTCTTTGGGCATCGTACAATTTGTTATTTCCGCAATTTTGTGAACAAATTTTTTTCTCTTTAAATAGCATATGCCATTAAAAAAGTAGTTTTCTTGACCAAAGTTCAATTTATGCAACAATGGCACCGACTCAAATTTCTGTTAGGAAAAATCTAGATCAGGATAAAGTCCAATATTGCCGTCTTTATTAAGACGGAATGAGTTTTAGAAAGTTGAAGCTTAGGTAAATAACTAAAAAACGTTTTAAAATGTTGTAACGGCTTAATAAATGTTTTTACATTTAGGAACCACACAACACCTTAGCACGATCATGTTTCGAAATGTCTGGGCAAATGACCTGCCCTGAAAATTTAACATTATAGGGATGCGTTACAAGAAATTAAGGCCCCGATCGCCTCCCATTGCACCTGAAGAAATTAACCTCCCCCGGCAAACCAGAGTAGTTCTGGCTCAATTACGTTCCGGCAGATGCAGCCGTCTCAACTCCTACAAAGCAAGAATTGATGTCGACGTGCAAGATGAATGTCCCGATTGTAACCCAGCCAGACCCAGACCCCTATGGACGCACTCAATCTTTGTGGCAGTTCCTGGGTTTTGACACTCAACAGAATCAAACGGACGAAAGATAGAACACAACAACTACAACAACCAATAAGGTCCAAAGAACTGTTTTCAACTATATTTCTAATTTCTGCCAACATGGAAGACGTAGGACAATTATTAAAACTTTGAACATTAAAATGCATAATATTAAAATTGTCACAAAACCAGACAATTGAGAGCGGATAAAAGTATTATTATGAATGATTAATTTTGAAAAAATAAACAAATAATTAAATCAAAAAAAAAGAACGAAGATTATATTAAAATTAAAAATAAATTTTGCTCATGAACATTCCACTCAGGAACAGGGGCAAACTTCTCACATATCCATGAGTGCAGTCCGATTCAAGTTTTAAGCCGAGTCCGAACGGCGTGCCGCAGTGCGGCACCTTTTTGGAGAGAAGTTTTACATGGCATAGTACCTCACAAATATTGTCAGCATTAGGAAGGAAAACCACCGCCCAAAATTTTTTCTGATGGTATCGCCAGGATTCGAACCCAGGCGTTCAGCGTCATAGGTGGACATCCTAAACTCTGCGCTGGGGTGGCCGAAGATGATTATATTAGTAACAATAAAACAGATTATCATAGCAATATAGCAAATATGTCATAAAAAAAAGTTAAATACGAAATAGTTATAAACGAAAATAACCTTCACTTATATACCTACTCCCGAAAGTCTACTTGAGGTCCTTGAACTTGGACATTGAAGTCAGTGCAAGCATTATCAAGAAGAGGCGCACAATCTTGAAAATCCATTACAGCCCGTGTACCATTCGCACGGTCCAATATTACTTTGGGGTTATCAACGTTAATAAGCTTGTACTTTGAAAAAAAAATTTGACTTTTTTGTTTTCGACATAAGAATAATAGGCTAGAAGGTTTCTGGTGTTTACATTCGATGAGCTAAAGAGCTGCTATCACACTAAACATATGTTGGATGTTTTATGACATGTAATTTTTGTAATACATCAATCTATGTCAAAATTGCCAATTTACACACGATTCATTATTTTTGCTATCACATTCGTATTTTATTTTCTTATAACAAAACTTAAAAAATCTAAACAAAATCAGATTTTTTACAACGTTCAAATTGTCAAATTTGTGAAAAAGCTGTTTAAATGATAAAGTTGGGAAAATAATTTAATTTGGGGTTGCAAAAACAGCCGATTTCTTTATGTTCTTGTCAGAAGAAATATAGCACTCTCTAAGGCAGAGTATTCTGTTCTGCTTTCGAAATTGTTGCGAAAAAAATATTCTAATTTTTCAAAGATTGATTGTTTGTAAGTGCTCTTTTTAAGCAATTAGCGTAAAAAATGCATCTATTTATTTCGTTGTTTTATATGGAGTTTGACAGTTGTTCACGTGAAAAGCCGAATAGAGAACCAACCCCAATCAAACAAATACATTTGTTATTTTAAAATGTGATTGTCATATGTTAGTTTCATTAGTATCACCATAGGTTAGGTTGAAAAGAGGGTGCGCCCTATGTCACTATGGGCATACACTTAAGCCAGTATTCGGCTTGTTGTGCGCTATAAATACTGTAAAGTAACCTCGAAAAAGAAAATCGAAGTTAGGAATCCCTTGCTACTTACAAAATCCTTAATTGTTTTCCATAACACGCCCCACAGTTGGTTAATGTCTGGCATTGTGTCCCCACCTAAATACCGGTGTCTGTTAGACGCGAAAGCCGAGCAGTGCCATAGGAAATGCTTCTACGTCTCATCATCTTCCCCACATGCCCTACACATGCTATCACTTGCCGCACCGATTTTGCATAAGTGTGCTCGTAGTCCTATGTGTCCCCTTATGATACCGAAAGCTGTACTGACCTTCTTATCACACTATGTGTGCAACTTTAACCTTTTCAAAATTCGGCTTGTATGAAGACAAACACATTTATATAAATATAATGAAATACATTTTTTTGTTGAAGTTGTCATTAAGCAAATTCTTGAGTTAGAGAAAGTTCGACTTCGAGATCGACATTTCGTTATAATTATTGGTATGAAAAGTATATCTTTCGAAGACAATTCCACAACATAACAAAAAGGATAACTGAAAATAATAAAAAACATTTTCAAGTCAATTTGTTCTATGCTACCTAATAATTCTTTGGGTGTTGTGGTCAAAGGGCGAATAGAAACATGTCAAAGGTATGTAAAATAGGCAATGGGAAAGGACAAAACAATAACTTACCACGACGGTTGAAGGGTCGCACCCTGACAGCTACTTTGATCTTATCCGTTGACATTGTGACTGAGTGACAGGCAGACTGGCTGAAGGGGGAAGTGAATTCGCGGCAAATCAACAGCAGTGGCAGCAAGTAGTGACGACACAGTTAGAAGTAGTTGCTGAATAGCTCTACGACGAGAGGCAAGGAAGCAAGTTAAGGCAGGGAATGTTTAGTGGTAGTGTGCGAAAGGCATGGAGAAAATCTGCTAAAGCAGGCTCCCTCTCCGCTTTAGATTTTCCTTCTTGTTTGGATGTGGGTGGCCAACAGAGACGCCACTCTAGCAAAAGCTTGAACACGAACACGCCAAAGACTGGGGTGTGCAGCTCCCTCGTCGCCTTCGCCTTTCCTATTGCCGTAGGACCTGTCAAGCGAAAGCGGCGTTGTTTAAATCGTCTTTTTTGCTTTTCTTCGATTTTCCACTATCGTTATTAGTAGCTGAAAAGTAGGCCGTTGTTTGTTTCGTGCTGGGTTTGTTTGTGTGTGTATATATATCGTTTTGTTGGGTAGGTTTTTGGCTTCCTTGCTCGGTTGAATGGATTGTGTTGGCTTTTTGCCTGATTTAGATATATTCCAAAATTGTTGTTCGTGTCAAAGAGGACAGAGAAGAAAGAAGAATGAAATAACAGCAGCGACAATACCCAGCAGCAGCAGTAGTTGTTGCCATCAAGTACTTCGACAGAAACTTGAGAGCTGTATTGCAGCACAGGAAGTTGTAAAGCCGTAAAACTGGGGGCCAAGTGAGTGCTTCCACAATGAAAACACCACACGCACCTGACCGAATGACTGTGCGTTTCTTTTTATGATGTCTGTTGTCGATGTCTGCAAAAATGACTCAGTCTATAGATTTTCTGATTTTCCTGTGGCTATTGCCATTAATTATTATTATTGTTGTTGTTGTTTCAGTTGCGGTACGCCGAAATGTATACCCCGTGCGTGTCCTTTAACTTATTAAATTAGAATATGATTTTTCATAGTTGTTTATTTGTTGTTACCACTGTTTGTTTTAATAATTATTACTATTATTTACAAATCACACATACACATATCCACGCTACAATAAAACCTGTACAAATAAAAAAAAAACAAATAATACGTTAAAGTCCGCTAAGCACATACATACACGCAAATGTGAAAATCACACACACACACACTCCTACTCATACATAGAAATTCTTCAAACAAATTCTTCGCACAATTTTTTGCTGTTTGTGGGCTCTGGACATTATTCTCTTCGCCATTGGTTGTTTTTGTTGTTGGTCATTGTATGAAAAATCCAAAGGAAGAGAGCGGGGACCTTGGTTTTTACTTGTAAGGACAATCAATGAACGGATTCGTTTCCATTTATTTACCTAAATTTTGATTAAATATTTGATTTTAGCTCAATTTGAAATCTCTTTCAATTGCGGAACACACCAATTTTTTGTTGCCATTTAATTTCAGAAGTGACTGAGATTTTTCTACATACACAACTAATTTATAACTCACATACACACTATACACTCACACAATCGAGCATAAACTCCGTCGTTATTTCTTTGTTTTTTAATTTATTCTCTCGGGCATTTCGCGTTTGTTCTGGCTATTAGAGCTTCAATTAACAATATTATTCCCTCAATTTGATGTCATATTCTGTACATTTTCACTTTTTTACAATTTTAGTAACATCTTCAGCTTTTTCACTGCTCAAATACATAACCAACTTCGTCGCGCACATACAATATAACGACTGAACGAGAAGCGACGACGACTGCTTTTTAGATATCTTCGTGTGTATGTGCGATTTTCTGGAAATCGATTGAATTTGTCGCATGTTATGAGATATAGGGATTGCGACTTTCAATTATTATTCACATTAATATAATAATGGTAGTACTTAAACTTAAAATAGTCGTTTGTTTTGCAAATATATTTTTTATTTATTTTTTTCCAGTCAGCACTCCATATCTGGCCTCACACAAAATAGGGATCCCAAAGTCGCAAAGTCGACTAATACATTAATCGAATTTTTGTGTAAAGGGTCGAAGTCGATTTTCACTGAATAAAAAGTCGAATAATCGATTTTGAAGTAGAAAAGAAAGCTGCACCGAGAAAAAAAACAGCTTCACAGTGATACCAGGGGCCTCATGGCCAGTTTAAACGGCACATCATGATACGTGGTCATTGTAATAGTTTCTATGTTTTATTTATCAGTCTATCAGATTTGCTTAATGCTTTGTTCTTCAACAAATCGGAAATAATCAAATATCAATACAACAAATTTTGGCATTCCAGAGTGTTTATTCATTGAATAAATATGTTGCGTTTTTCCTCTTTTAGTTTTGTCATTCAAATTGAATGATGACACAATATCTTTGAATAAATGACGATAGCAAGGCGTGGTCCCACGCGAACAGCTGTTAACAGCCTGCTTCGGGATTCACTGAAAAAGGTTAAACCAAGTGATCAGCTCACATACATTTTTTTTAATTTTTGGCAGTATTTGGCATTGAGGATGTCAACTTGTTCATTATTTACATTCATATTTTGTTTACGTTTTCTCCTATTTGTTGACATTTTCAATTGGAAGATTCGACATCATCTTCATGGGGCCTATCCACTTTATGCTTTCGCAAATGACTAAAAAGAGAATAAATTGACATATTCAATTCTAAGGTAAGGTAAGGTAAGATAAGGTTTAAGTGGCAGTTTGCCATCAGACTCACTTAGACGTTTTCGTCCATTGTGATACCACAGGAACAGAAGAAGGAATATGCCTTCCTACCGTTGAACCATCCAAATCTCTTTAAAAAGCCCAACAACTTGCGAATGTTCACATCCGCTAAATCAGACAGGTTCTCAAAGAAATTAAAACCTAAAGTGGAACTCCTTCTGACTGCCAGTGCGGGACACACGCAGAAGGTGTTCTATAGTCTTTTCATCTTTGATGTTCTCACAGCTTCTGCTCGTTACTGGCAATCTTCAGTCTGTCAGAATGTTTTTCGATCAGACAGTAACCAATCATGTTGGACTCAATGACTGAGACGTCAGTTTGTGCCAGTGACAGCAAAGCGGTAGACCTCTTCAAGTCTAGATTAGGCCACATAGTTTTGGAATGCTCACAGCCCCCTCTTTGTGACCATCTATCATTCGTTGCTCTTCGGAACTGGTCCTAAATACTTAGCTTGCATGTCAAGAGCGATTTTTGTGTTCAGAAATATGTTCTCCAGGGATTTAATGGCTGCCTAGCTGTCTAAGAAGATAATCTCTGTGATATATCTAAGCCATTCCAACACTTCCTTAATTGCAAGGATTTATGCTTGATACACACTGCAGTGGTCGGGTAACCTTTTCGATATGACCAGTTCTGATCTTTAGAGTACTCCCCAAAGCCCACCTGGTCGTCTAGTTTGGAACCATCCGTATAGAAGTCAATGTAACTTCTATTACCAGGAATATCATAGTTCCAATCGGTTCTATCAGTGATGCAGTACTTTTTATCAAAAAGCAGATCAGGAAGGGTGTTATCCGCACTGCCTGGATTACACCTTTTTCTTCCAGAGACAATAATATATTGTTAATGGCTATAGAGGGGACTATACACCTCCTTGAGGAGATCCATCTTTTAGATCCCAAGCCTGCCGTAACGATTCTCTTAGTAAGTAGTAAGTTATTAATAAACTTTCTTACGGTAGAGTTGATGCCTAGAAACTGTTGCCACTTCCTTTTCTGGTCTAGAAGGGATAGACGTGCAGAATTTTTCAAAATTTATCCCAATTCGCCATTCTTCTGTTTAGACGAGGGACCACTTCTGCGGTATTTTTTGCAAGTCCAAAACTAATATAACAATGATCAGAGAAGCTGTCGTCCCAGTCGTATATTCTTGCGCTTATATCTTCCGATACAAAGGTAGTATCTAGAACATCCTGCCTTTCCTGGTGCCATCCGGCCTCTCAATGAGACTCTCCCCCCTCGATACCGCTGATTTTCCACGACTGCCGTTGCAGCTACTTCGTATGAAGCATGCCACTATCCGCATGCTGCGGACGCGCCCGGTATCTCGAGGCTAAGTCCTGTGGTTCCTGGGCAAGAACCACGTCAAATCCCCCTGTCATCAGCAAGACCTTTAGTGGGAGAGATTTATCTGCAGAAACTGGACCATAGTCTGGATTCAGAAGTTCTACCACTTTTGCATTAGTCTCGACGTCGGGTTCCGCCAGGAGTTCATTCTCACAAGATTTGTTAGATCTTGTGATGATGAGCTTCCGTACGCACCTAGGGTCAGATTGTTAACAGCTGTTCGTGTGAGACCACCTTTTTAAATCCGCCTTAATTCCTCATCCTGGATGGTACAATTCCTCATCTCGGATGGTATAATTCCTCATCCTGGATGGTATGAAGTGGCAACTCTACACGGTGATGTTGTCAAAATGACAGTTTGTTTTTGTGTTGCGTGGCTGAACGAGGGGAACTGGGCACTGCATTTAACTTATTGATTGGATTTTTAATTGTAAACTATAAAACAAAACCAAGCTATGGATAAAGCACAAAAACGGCTCCACCGTGGAGAGCCTATCAAGTTGACCGAATTGAACATGACACCTATTTTGGTGGCTTTGTTTGTGGGCTTCATAGCTGTTGGTATGCAAAAACAAAAACAATTTATTCTTGGTGCCTAATAATTTGCAATCTCTGCACATTCCTATAGCCCTCTTTGTGATTTTTAGAAAGAAATCTTCTGCCAGGCGTGACATCCTCCTAAGCGGCATCAGTGAGGCTGGTAAAAGTGCTCTTTTTATGCAAGTGCTGTATGACAAATTCCCGGAGACGTTCACTTCAATGTCGGAAAACGTTGGCATCTACACGAAAGGAAATTTGTCCGCCCGATTAATTGATATTCCTGGCCACTACAGAGTTAGGGATAAAAGCTTCGAGAAGTTCAAACGGACGGCCAAGGGCATTGCGTTTGTCGTGGATTCGGTAACCATTCAGAAGGAAATACGTGATGTTGCCGAGTAGGTATAAACTAAAACAAACAATCTTTCAATTATGTCAACTATATCATTTTTAGTGCTTTGTATTCAGTACTAACTGATGCGGCCACTGTTACTTGTAAGGTGTGCATATTTTGTAATAAGCAGGATTCGACAACGGCCAAAGGTGTCGAAGTCATAAAGTCTTCTTTGGAAAAGGAACTGTAAGTACGGCGTACTACTTTGTGGCATTGTACTTTTGCACAAGCATCCTAATATTCGTTTTTCTCCTGTCAGAAATTTAGTCCGTGATACTCGTAGTCGTAAATTGCAGTCGACGTCGGACGAAGAAGGCAACAAGCCCATGTATCTAGGCAAAGCCGGTAGGGACTTTGAGTGGTCCCATCTGCAGCAGAATATACAATTCTATGAAGGCTCAGCAAAGGATGGGGAGTTCAGCGAATTCACAGAATGGATCGACAAATTGTTGTAAATTATTGACTAAGAATAGCATAAATGCTAGTCGAACAGCATTTCCTACTTCCCTATTCCATTTGCAATCGAATTCATACCTCAATAACAAGAGGTGCATTTTTATTAAAGAAATCAAAATCATGCGTTGATGTATCATTAGATTTGTAGCAAAGTGGTGTTTCTTTTTTTTTTTTTTTTTTTGTTGGTTGTCATTTTAGCATGGTATTGTTATAAAACAATTTTCAAACTTCCGTAATTAAACAATTTTTTGTTGAATAAAATTATAAGATTTTTATAACTGCTGTTGCGTACTGCTTTTTTGCGAGTCATCCGAAAAGAAATATACCGACGTTCGGACCTTGAATATACACTTCTTGTTCCTTGGAATGACAGTGTTCCAATTACGTTTCATCTTCAAATCTACTAACATGTTCGTTAACGATTCGTTCACCATTTTATTGATATTAGCTCATTTAATAGAGAAAAAACGCATGTGAATTGCCCGCTGGCTGCGATTAATTGGAAAAAAACATCTGCGTGAATTATTGGTTACGGCCTCTGAATCAGATGTCACACATAATTCAATGTTGACCAACCGAAATCATCCGTTAAAATAATTTCCCGGATCCTCCCCAAGGAATGGAAATGGCAGTATGCGAAGTCCACCATGAACATACCGTTTAGAAACAGCGAGGATCCTTATCTCATATCAATGACATCACTTAGTAAAGAAATTTGTACGACTTATAACTAACAAGAGTTGGTTACATAGAATGGGTTCAATGATATTAATGATTTTGTCATAATATCTATGAAAAATTATTTAAATACGTCCCAATGAAACTTTTCATAGCATTTATGAAATACTTTTCAAAAATCGCAATTCAATGAAACATGTCATAATAATTACGAAAATCAAACATTTAGGTTATGAAAGCCGATCATTACATTTATGAAAGAAAATTCTCTCTGTGTAGTTCCGGATGGAACTAGTTCACTGAACGAACCCCAATAAAGAACTTCGGGAACTTCTTTTTTATATATTTCCCTATATGAATATTGACGTAAATGTCTATTGAAATGAACAAACTATTACCAGCATTATTTTCCCTAAATCCTTTTGTTGTTGTAACCACATTTGTATGTGGAGGTGGCGATCCTCGTCAAGCTCCATATGTCCGCAGGAGGAACGTTATGCCCATTGGTTAGTCAGTGACTCGCCGCCGCATCGAGTATCATAGAAACGCAGTATTTAAGCAAGAGCCGGTGGCGGCCGGGCTCTTTAGTTGTCCGCGACTGCAGTTGCAGTTACTCCGTATATGGGGCAAATAGTACACAAAGATTGACGAGGATCGCCACCTCCACATGAAAATGTGGCTATAACAACAACAACCACACAAATCAGAACTTTGAGATGACTTAGGCAGCACGCCTTTCAGACTAGGTTATGAAAATGAGGTCCCTGATCATACTGAAACTTGAGTCAGACATAGGTTAGGTGAGAGTGGCAGTCTATTTCCAAACAGACTCACTTAGACAATTTAAGTCCATTGTAATACCACAATAGCGGTGGGTTTGATTCCCACCAGGCCCTGGTTGGAAACGGACACGCTACCAACTCAGCTACCGGGGCGACCCTGAATCAGACATAACTCATTGATATTGTGGGTGTTTAAAGTATATTTGTGGATTTTTTCAGAAAGGGCTACTATAATGGCTTCTTTTCAACTAGATGTTGAAATGAATATTCAGCGCGGATGTTGGAAGTTAAAATTTCAGATAAACCAGTTGAAAATTAGGGGTCGGTTTATATAGGGGTTGTATCCAAATCTGAACCGATATGACCCATTTGCAATCCCCAACGACATACATATCTGGGCATAATTTTACTAAAAGCAGAAGTACAAAGCTAATCGAGGGTTATATGTATAGTGTTGTGACCGTTTTCAGTACCAGTGCATGGACTTGGCGTTGTTTTTGGAAGATATTGAGCTGGGCACCAATCTATTTGATTTAAATTTAACCTTTCAGACTAGGTAATAAAAAGGAGATCCCTGATTATACTAAAACTTGAATCGCACAGAGCTCATTGATATGATGTCTGTTTAACGTAGAGATAGGGCTTAAACGAATAAGTGATTGAAACGCCTCCCATATTTGTGGATCATTGCAGACAGGCCCATTATACTGAAGAATAGAAACGTTAACGTTTGTCTTTCGAAATGCAAAACAAAGTATTATAATAAATCACCATTAAAAATGGAAACAGTTTCAAACACTACTAGCGACCTCTGGCAATAAATTAGAGATTGGTTGGTGTCCATGATGTTGGTGGTCATTTCATTTCTATTTGGAAAACATTGACCACAGATATCGTTAGAGAGTATTTCTCCTAATTAAAGCGCAGTATGAAACGCTGGCGAAATTTTCATTACAATAAGAAACGCATTAACATAACCTAAACGAAAATTTCGCTTGCAGGTAAGCAGCTCAAATGAAATTTTCTTTGCGTAACAGGGTGGCAATAGACATTTATGCATTTTTTTCTTGCAACTTGAACAAATCGATGTTTGTCGCCATCTTGTATCCTACACAACTTTTTTCAGTGGCGACATAAATATCTTGGCTGCAACTGAAAATTTCGCTAGAGGTGCATACTCAGTCTTAACTTAAAGGGTAGTGCCAGAGAGCTGCAACGAGTATGATTATGTAGGCTTGATTATCTGTTTTGGAAAACGAGTGATTTTTCTGTCTGTTGTATTTGATTTGATTCGTTCAAAATGCAAATGGGCAAGTCTGATTGATAGGTAGGAGCAGTTGACCAAAAACAACATTTTTCGCTGTTTGTGTGTGTATAGCTCTTAACTATAATACACACACAAACACATTCTGGGGCTGGTTTGAGGCTCTCATCAGCTGATTTTATAAAGGGAAAACAGATGATCAGGCCATTAAATCCGGATTTAAAGAGCAGTGTAAACGGGGTTTAATAAAATTAAAACGATTCAAATGCACATCAATAGGAATGTACTAAAAAAATTTGGACACGTACTTAAATTTTCTTTTAACCGACGAAGGTAATTTGATTAAAGTTCCCCTTTAATCCTTAATTTCGTTTCCACTGTGAAACTAGAACGTATACTATGTTCAGACCAAGCTGTTTTCGTCAAACGTTTCGTTGTCCCTTTAAGCACAGTATGCACCTCCTGCGAAATTTTCGTTACCATTAGAAATATTCTAAACGAATTTTTCGTTACCGGTACCGCTACTGAAAATTTTGCTTGCAGGTACGCAACTCAAATTAAATTTTCTTTGCGCAACAGAGTGACAAAATAGGCATTGGTGAATCTTTAAATAGTTCCATGCTACACGAAAAAGAGTTATTTGCAAATTAAAACGATTATTACAGCACATATGTACTTTATTAGCCATAAATGATTAAAATTCGGCCAAAATTATAAATCGACGTTTGTCGCCATCTTGTATTCTACACAACCATTTTTCAATAGCGACATTAATATTGTGGCTGTAATCGAAAATTTCGGAAGAGGTGCATACCTAGCTTTACAATTCATTGAAATCGACTCGTTTTGCCATGAACTGAACATACCCCTCTGCAAAAACGTCAAATCAAAAATTAAAAAATTACGATAATAATAATAAAATGGGAAACAAAACTTTCTTAAAACTTGCCGTCATCTTCAGAAATCATCGAACAAACAATTATTTTGAAATAATTAACAAATTTCAAACGAGATTTCAAAATAACTGAACCTGTGTAAACCCCGTTTACACTGGTCTTTAAATTCGGATTTAATGGCTCGATCATCTCTTTTCCCTTTATATAATCAGCTGGCGAGAGTCTTAAATCCGGATTTAATAAGCAGTGTAAGTGTGGTTTTAGTATCAACAACCGCATTTTAAACATTTGTAACAGAAAATACAAACTAAAGCTGAGAATTCTGTTCGGCTTTTCAGACGGACTGCTGTCAAACTCCTTATAAAAAACGTCGGTGAAACGCTGGAGGAAAATAGGCGGAAAATGGGGAAAAGAAATTTTAGGGGCAACGCTTGACATCATTTTTATTTTATTGGTTTCAATGATTCGTTTTTTGTTTGTTTCTCTTTCGAGACGAGCTCAATGATCGGAGGTTTTCTTTGCAAATGAAAAAGGAAAGCCAGAGATAGCAACACACACCAACCACTATGGGACGCGTTTCGTCTTTGGTTAGAAGACTTTTCAACCATATTAGGTGTGATGGCTTCAATGGCCGTGCGAAGGTATGTCGTATTTGAATCATATTAATTGTGAAAACATCTCTATGATACAATTATCACATTAACCACGCACGAAAACCCGGTCTATTAGCTGTACTTTTTCCGAATGCATGTGTATTTGTGTAATCACAGACTTTTTTTCTGTGACAATTACACTCCTTCCGTAGTACACATGATTCTGTGCATCTGTTGGAAGTTGTATAAATGGCTTCGAACGCTAGACAACGAAAAAGGCTTTCGCTGTTGCTCCGTGTGCTCATGTTCGAATTCCGGCCGGGCTCTGCCGAATTATTTTTATTATCAAGATTTTTGCCTGTTACTGCGAAGATCATTAAATGTTACAAGTTTTGTTTGTTTCTCTTTCGAGACGAGCTCAATGATCGGAGATTTGCTTTGCAAATTGAAAAGAAAAGGCAGATATAGCAACACACACTAACCCTGTGGGACGCGTTTCGTCTTTGCTTAGACGACTTTTCTGTTGGAAGTTGTATTGATGGCTTCGAACGCGTTTTTTCTTCTTGTTATTTTATTTATTTGCGAAAAATATAACAAAACCATAAGTGCAGATAAAAAACGTCTTTTGGCATCAAAATAGAAACAAAACATAACTGTCAAATTGCACTTGCGGAACAATTAAAGATTTCCGCGTCTATTCCGAAAGCAGAATAGAATTCCAACACTAAAGCTGAATATTCCGTTCAGCTTTTCTAGCGAACGCTATCAAACTCCATATAAAAAAAAACATCGGCTAAAAAAATTATATAACTATCAGGTAGTGTACCGCAAACAGCTGAGTACAATTTGTTCTTGCGAACTGCACAATCTGTCAACGATTTTTGGTTGTGTGTGTTATAGCCAAGAACTGTAAAACACACAAACAATGAAAAATGGTGTGAACTAGTAACTTATTCAAAACCAGAGTTTCACTGATTTTGACAAATAGTGGACTCAGTTGGGCATCTGCCACTACCTGTAAATTAATATATATTGACTAAAAATAGGCGAAAAAGTAGCACTCTACTTATAGTGAGGGAAATGAAAAAAAATCAATATCATATTGTTTTTGTTTTTTTTATTGATTTAAATGGTTAGATTTTCTTAATTTTTTGCGATAAATAAATTAAATGGAGAAAACAATAAGTGCAGATAAGAAGAACGTCTATTGGCATGGAAACAAAAACATTTGATTCCTGTAAAATTCCACCCGCGGAACAATTAAAACTTTAAGCGACTATTCTGAAAGCAGAATAGAATACTGTTACAATTATGTTTTACTAGTCTGAAGGTCCGTTATTTTAAATTTCAAATTTCCATTTTCCTACTACGCCATCACCCATTGCTTCTAGTATTCCCTAGAATTTCTTTATTGTTCTTTGTTGTTATTCTCTAATGCGTAGTAATGTCTATTTTGTTGCTTTCTTTTGGCTCCCTTCCATGTATGTGTATGTGTGTTGCCTGTCAAGTATCATGTTATGTATGTGTGTTTATGTTTGTCGACAATGGTCAGCTAAAGCAGTAGAGCTTGCAAAATATCGATATTTTATTTTTTGTCTGAATTGATACTTTGCCTATGGATACTATTGGTAAAGTTATTTTTTTTTGCAAAATTTAGCAAAAATAAGCGATCCGACTAGAGCTGGCAAAATATCGACGGCACTATCGATATTTAATTTTTTGACTGAATATCGATATTTTTCGGATGGATACTATCTGAAAGTTTTTTTTTTGTAAACTTAAACAAAAACAAGCCGTGTGACCCTAAATGCTTCCTTTAAGATACATTGCGCCTATAAAGAGGTCGATTTTCATCCGATAAGGTCAACATTTTGTACAATGATTTCTCTCATGACTTCCAATTGACTTTATTAATCTTGGTTTTAATTGGTCTGTGCATTGATATCTTGTAAAGTATTCAATAAATTAATATGGGAAATAAAACAAACTTGAAACTTGCAATAAACGTATTGCAATAATATACGTTTATTATATTGTAAACGTATCAGCAAACAGCAGTTAACGAGTTGTAAAGCGAACAAGTAGATCAATAATTCATTGTTAAGTAAAGTAATTGTAAACGAACTGTGTTTTAATTGAAAGTTAAACGTCTACAGTAAGAACGTAACAATACCAACCCTAACTAATGCTGTGTTTTATTTTAGTACATTATTTTAGTACAGTGCAATTGAAGTGTATGAAAATTACTATTATTTTTATGTTTTTCGTGTTTCGTATTTTGTGGCAGTTGATGTGAAGATGCCATATCGAAAGGTAGGACAGGGTACTATGTAAACGGCTTGGGTATGGCAAATGATGTAGCTCAAATACAAACCGGTCGCCCGATTTGACTTCTTGAGTCTCAAGGAAGCGCAGTTATTTTGCAGAAATTCTCGTCATTCCGTTTGTAACACTTCGAAATATTGATCTCAAGACCCAACAAAGTGTAAATATTCCTGATCTCTTTGACATTCCAAGTCGATTTAGCCATGTCCGTCCGTCTGTCCGTCGAAGGAGTAAAGCTTGGCGCTTGAAATTTTGCAGAAATACTTCCTATTAGTGTAAGTCGGGTCGGCTGGGGTATATTCGATTTGGCCCGGTAGAACTTAACGCTCTTTTACTTGTTTTTAATTGCCTCCCAGTAAAGCCTTTGATACTGGTGATCGTAATATCATTGTCTCGAAGCTAGAAAAACTCTTTTTTTCGAACCGGCTTATAAGTTAATTCTGTCATACTTAAGGGAACGTCGCCAATCTGTATCTATTGGAAATAAACAATCAACAGTCGTCGAAGTAAGCAGCGGTGTTCCGCAAGGTTCCATCCTTGGGCCTTTGCTATTCTATGTATACATAAATGGATGCTCCCACACAGTGCAGTCTACGGATGTAAATGACAAATAAATGGCAAATAAATGACAATTTCAAAATGTTCAGTTGCTGAAATTCCTCCAGTCGGAGGTATTCTAAATAACACTGTCATTCATCCCGTAACTTTGGTCTAATATTTAATTCCAAACTGACTTGGACAAATCACATCAATAGCGCCGTTGGCAAAGTTCAAGGAATGTTGCAAATTGTGATGGGCCGTGAGAACTTCTACCCCCTTCCAAGTTCGTATATATTCTGGCTAAATCATATCTTATACCAACATTTCTTTATGGATGTGAAGTCTTCGCAAACTATGAGCAGCAGTTGGACAATTGCGTTTTGCTGAAATCTAAGGAGTAGAGTTTGTTTTCTTTCTCACTGCGCTACAAAAAGAAAATACTCTTAAGAGCATAGTTTCAGCATAGAAGACATACCTTTTTGAATGATCCTACCGGTGAGTTTGGAGTGGTGCCAAACGAAATCGCGATCTGGGAAACCAGTCTAATTCTATTACAGCAACAAACACATTGTCTTGCCTAACTTTAAAAATAATTTTTTTTTGTATTTATACGCACCACCATAGTGTGGGGGGTATACTAACCTAAGTCGATCTAGCCATTTCGAAATCACGATAGCAGTCGAAGTTCCCATATAAAAAAATCCCTGATTTGACATCTTGAACTCCTGGAAGCCGCAACTTTTGTCCGATTTGACCAAAATTTCGCACTCAGTGTTTTGTTATGACTTTCAACAAATGCGCTAAGTACGATCTATGTCGATTTGGCTAAAATTTTGCATTGAGTGTCTGGTTACGACTTCCGACAACTGTGCTAGGTACGGCCCAAATCGGTCAATAACCTGATATAGCTTTTATATAAACCAATCTCTCGGTTTGACTTCTTGAATCCGCAATTGTCACCCGATTTGGTTGAAATATTGCACACAGTATTTTGTTATGACTTTCAACAACTGTGCCAAGTACGGTCGAAATAGATCAATAACCAGATATAGCTCCCATACAAACCGATTTCCCGAATTGCTCCTGGGAGCTTCAATTGTTATCCAATTTGGATGAATTTTTGCAGCATTAACTTATAATAGCTGGTTCATGATTACTTGATCTATTTAAATAATTACTACTGAAACGCCTTACTATATTTTCTACATAAGGAACATGAATGGCTTTGTGTACATTGCCATTAATTACGAAGGAACGAAGCGATTCGATTGATATTTTCTCAAAATTTCAACATTTGATGACAATTGGCGACGCTACCAATATCCTTATAACGATTTATTTCGTTTACAATTTATTGTATTTCTTTACAATTAATTAGGGCAAAAAGACTCGTTTGTCGCAAAAACGAGTCATTCAAAGCATGTGAACTCAAATAAATGCCTAAATGGTGCTAAATAAACACAGCCCTGAATAATGTAAAAAAATAAAAATCTATTTTTTTCAAAAAATATTTAAAAAATATACAAAATCTTGAAGATAAAGTAGGAAAAAAAAATTTGAACAATAGTGCATCATAAAATTTATGTTGGAGTGTGAAAAAGTGCAATTTCCAAAACATCTCAACTAGTGTGAACGGTTGAGATGTTTTTCAAAACGACAAATGCGAAACAAGTCAATGTAGACATGGCATTAGGGTGCGATACACAAACATTTTGTTCACTTTGAGGTATTTGAGTTCGCCAACAATAGCCGGTTGTGATTTTCCAGTCAAATACAACGTAACTTCATCACGAATAATTTTCTTTTTAAAACAATGCTTTTGGTGGCTGTTAAGATGTCATGTCATTTCTAGTTTGACAGATAACCAGTGTGAACTTGGTAAGACTTTGTTCCAGCTACCCTATGCCAGGTAATTGACAACCTGTATTCGAGTTCAGAATTAGTCGCCATAAAGTACTTTTTATAATTTTAAACGCGAAATTTTGATTTAAAATAATCCCTGATTTTGATTTTGAGTTGTTTGAAAAATTAAAATTAACTTTTCAAATATGGGGACAATTGTTTGATGATATCTATTTAGGGCTTTATTTATTTATTCTATAAAGGAAATCTGTCAAATAAACCTATTTCAAAACTACATTTAGTTTTGTGAATACCGGTGTTAAAGTTTAGCTCCACTTGCTGAATCCGAACCACTTAAACTAAAACAAATAGATCTCAGTGATATTCCACAAACGAAATCTCTTCGATAATTGTATTTGGGGTGGCGGAGCTTACCTTTACAATTCTCACTTTATTTAGGCGCTGCTCGCCTCACCTCAATTCTGCTCCACAACTCAGAGTAGCAGAGGATGGCTGGCGACACCAAGTCATGGACCGAAATTAACTTTTGAGTTGATAAAAACTCTACACTTCAGTGCAGTTGGTCACATTTGCTCAAAAGACGTCGTGTCGTGAAGTTAAGAAGTCGAAGCCGGCATCGAACTCGAAGGCAAATCAAAGCGCATGTGCAGGCCCCTCAATGCGGGAATGGACATTAACGAATAAACAAATAAGAAAAGCGGCAACATTTAACAAAAGCCCCTACCTACCTCGTCGGACATAAACAAAAGCGAAAACAAAAACAAAAACACAAACAAAAAAACACTTACAAATCCATCCTCCTCCAGTGGAACATCGTTCGTTCGTCCGTCGTCACGAAAACCCCAAGAAAAAATTCAACGGGTAAACGTGAATATTTGTTCCCTGAACTCGCAGATTCGGTAATACCAGACCCAACGTCAGCCAGCAGTAATAAAAGGTGTGTGTGTGTGTGTGTGTGTGCGTGTGTGTGGTTTCGAAAATTTCCCAAAGCACGCGTTTAAGTTCTCTTTGTAGCTCTTTTAAACTTAGCCATTATCCGATTGCTTAAATATCAAACCTTGTGAAAATAAACCTTTTATTGGTCTTTTGGCGAGATTCAGCCCCATAGCAATTGACAAGAGCCTAAACCCCTTACCAAAGCGAAAAACGTAAATAGTTCAGCACAAAATAAAGTAAAAGTGTCCTTGAAACAAAATTAAAAACAAAAATTCGTAAACACAATAACCCACACTCTTGCCAAACATACAAACATTTCGAAAGTGAACCGAGCACCTGAGATACGTGTTTAGTTTAAAGCGTAGAAAGAAACTCTTGGAGATGGCAGCAGATACAGTGCAGTGCAGTGATTCAAAATAATACGAAACGAATGACAAGTCCTCTAACCTCCTTAGTGAAGATATTTCAAAAACTATTCAGGATGCACTCTATGGTCCAGGGTCTAAAGAAAAAAAAAATGGGGAAAAATCGTTAGAATTCGCCAAAAAAAGTGTCTGATGATGTGCAAGTCCAATCGCTTACAGAGCACATTTGCATTTATTGCGGGGGCAAAAGGACCATCACGCCTATTTCTGAGCTACTATTAAACGAGTTCCGAATGAAAATATTTACAACAATACCTTACGGTTTGTAGTTGAACTTTTTAACAGTGGGGGAACAGCAACACCAACAGGGTTTCTGCGTTTGAAGCGGAATTTTCCCTTTTGGATGTGGAACATGCATAAGCTGGGAGATAACAAATTAATTGGATTGAATTGTAACCTACATTTGGGTTTGATTCAATGCTAAAAACCAAGAAGATTGAAGCTGACCTGTTCCGAGACCAGTTTTGGAATAACAACAAACCTGACCTGATTTTGAGTTTGTTTTTTTTTTTTTGATCGTCAATTCAGAGATTTTTCTTTAAATCAAACAAAAGAAAACCATGCGAGCCTACCGACATGGGTTTTTGTGTTTTCTTAAAAACGAGATTGCAAATTTTTACTCATCTATAGCGACATTGACACTGGTTCCCATTTACATGATCACATTTTAATTTGCCCACATCTAACACCATGTCCAACTGGCCATAAGGGCAATAACACCTAGGACGGTTAAGTCACGAACAGTCTTGGAGTGTAAGAAGGAGATGATTATCGCCTTCTCTGAGGATGGATGAGGATCCGCACCGTTTGAGTTCCGGGCCATAGCGGAGTAAGGGGGAATGAAAAATCATACGATTTGGCAATGAAGGCCAGAGGACTGCCATCAAGAAACTTGGTTAATCCGAAGCCTTTCGGGTCGACGCAGTCCGAGTTAAGGGCGTGGGCTATCTCCTATAGGGTGATCCGGATTTTGAGAAGACGAGACTATTACTGAAAGGAAGCTGGCCAGTACAGCTTTCGGTATCTAAACAGGACACATAGGACTACAAGCTCACTTATGCAAAATCGGCACTTAGGTGGGGACACAAGACCAGACATAAACCGACTAAGGGGCATGGTATGGAAAACCATTAGGGATGTTTTTTTTTTTATCCAATTTGCTCATTTATTAGGCAAGTCGTTAGACCATATATGACTAAAACACTACAAAATTAACAATTCATTAAAGTTTTCTTAAAAATAAATCAGGAACAGCACGGAATTCCTGACTTAAATTTTTTTTGTCGAGGTTACTTTTTAGTATTTAGAGGGCACAATTAGCAGATTACCGCCTCTAGGTGTATGTCCATAGTGGGATGGAGCGGATGAATATGCGCACCCACTTTTCAACCTAACCTAACGCAATCATCAAGAATACTATAACTTTGTTGAAAGAAAAAGTTTACGTGTGATATATGTCTACCGATATAAATGGTTCTGCCAAAGAAAAAAAACCGAACATATCAGTCAAGATATTGTAGTGTTTGCACTGGTCTTTAAATAGCTTTCGTATTAGCCGATCATTCGGTTTCACTTTTTATTTGGGTGAAATATAGAATGTCATACTAAGTACGTTATGGCACCTCTACCAACTGAACAACAAAATATTGAATGCGCTTTCTGTCAAAATGAGTGATTAGTGCAACTCTGATTTTGTGCATGTGCTAGTTCACGCCATTTTTCATTGTTTTTGTATGTCATGGTTCTTAACTATAATACACATACACAACCAAAGCTCGTTGACAAATAGTGCACTTTGCGAGAAAAAATTGTACTCAGCTGTTTATGGTTCACTACCTGTTAATTATGTCATGGTTGAAATGTTATATTTTTGTGAGGACGATTCTTCTTCATTTTGGAATTCCGTTTTCTGTTGTTGGCGTATTGTCGCATCAAAAAACGAACATGAAAGACGTTTCTTAGTAAAACAATTACTAAAAATTGCACTTTTCATCTATAATTGTCATATAGACCGATCTCTCGAATAATTTCTTGCCTCGTAAAAAGTTAATTTTTCTTTTTCATTGCCCGGCTTTCGCGTCTAACAGATACCGGCACTTATGTGGGGACACAATACCAGACATGAACCAACTTAGGGGAGTGGTATTGAAAACAATTAAGGATTTTGTAAGAAGAACGGAATTCCTAAATTAAAAGTTTCTTTTTAGAGCGCACAACAAGCCGATTACTGGCTTAGGTGTATGTCCATATTGGCATGGGGCGGATTAATATCTGCACTCTCTTTTCAACCTAACCTAATAGGGCAATTGAATCTCTCTATGGAAGAGAAAAAAACAAAAGAATATTGATCAGTTGAAATGTGTTTTTTATAAACTAAGAGCCCAAAACAACTATTTCAAATATTAGCAAAATAGGATAGTAAATACGATTTCTATGAACCTAAAACCTTAAATCGGCCGCTTTAGCTAAAAATAGCTCGATGTAAAATACGTCAATAAAAAATGCGGCTGTGGAGGGCGCCTTTTATGAGACCAAAATGTTTAATCGGATTACGAGTATATTCGACAACTTTATTCAAATATGGATGAATAGCTACCGTATACACCCATAGAAAACGTCATGCACGGCGTTGTCAAATTGACCCCATTGGTTCATACAAGTGAATCAACACACAGTTGTTATCAACTTACATACAACAAATTGTATCACAAAGCATCAGCAGCTTTTTTGTGAACAAAACATTCACAGCCGTTCACATTATAACAACGACTAGTGCAAAGTTTTTCATAGATTGAAAAAAAGTCTTTGTGTTTTGCTGAGAATCGAACCTGTGTTTCATCCATCCCCTGATTGAGTGTTTACTTAACACAATGCACCACAGCCGCCTATGTATAGACAATGTTTTAAAGAGCCATTTAAACTTAAGGTTGGTTTACATATACATTATGTAGGGATGATGTTCACAACGGTCGGTGCATGAAATCAACAACGCACGCTGAAAAAAACTCTCCCACGCATGTTGTCAATATTTTTAATAACGCCTGCTCATGATATCGACACCATGGATGCATATGATAATGACACCATGGTAAACAAGCAAAAGCATGCTAAGTTCGGACGGGCCGAGTCTTATATACCCTGCACCATGGATCGCATTTGTCAAGTTCTTTGAATTACTTTTCAAATATATATGAGCTATATGAAGTTATTGACCGATATAGACCGTATGGACCGTTTGTCATGCCGTACAACTCATAGAAAAATATCACTTTGAAAATTTCAGGCAAATTGAATAATTGCGCGCTCAAGAGGCTTAGAAATAAAAATTAGGGGATCGGTTTATATGGCAGCGTTATCAGGCTGTGAACCGATTTAGATCATACTTAGCACAATTGTTGGACATATACCGAATTTCAGTTAAATTGAATAAAAATTGCGCCGTCTCGGACTCAAGAAGCCAAATCAGGAGATCTGTTTATATGGTGGCTATATCAGGAAATGGACTGATTTCGACCATACTTAACACCGTTGTTGAAATTAAACCAAAACGATATATGCAAAATTTCAGCTAAATCGAATAGGAATTGGGGATCGGTTGATATGACTGCTATACCGGGTTATGGACTGGTTTATACCCTACTTAGCACAGTTGTTGGAAGTTATAACAAAACACCTCATGCTAAATTTCAGCCAAATCGGTTAAGAATTGCTCCCCCTAGAAGCTCAAGAAGTCAAGACCCAAGATCGGTTTATATGACAGCTATATCAAAACATGCACCGATTTGGCCCATTTGCACTCCCAACCGACCTACACTAATAAAAAGTATTTGTGCAAAATTTCAAGCGCCTTGCATTACTACTTCGAAAGTTAGCGTTGTCTAGAGGGTCTAAGACGAATATTTCGAGGTGTTACAAGCGGAATGACGAAATTAGTATACCCCCATCCTATGGTGGAAGGTGTACAAATTTTATGTTTCAAGTTATAATTCTTCATTTTTATACCCACCACCATAGGTTGATGGTATACTAATCTCGTCATTCCGTTTGCAACACCTCGAAATATTGATCTATATATATTCCTGATAGCCGCTTGAAATTTTGCACAGATACTTAATATTGATGTAGGTCTTTGGGGATTGCAAATGGGTTATATAGGTTCAGATTTGGATATAGCTCCCATATAAACCGATCTCCCTATTTTATTTATTGAGCCCCTGGAAGCCTCAATTTTAATCCGATTTGGCTGTGCCAAATACGGTTTAAATCGGCCAAGAACCAGATATAGCTCCTATATAAAACGATCTTCCGATTTGACTTCTTGAGCCCCTGGAAGCGTCAATTTTCATCCGATTTTGCTGAAATTTTACACATAGTGTTCTGTCCATAACCTGATATAGCTCCCATATTTTAGCAGGATCCATGGCGGTGTGTTCCCAAGATTCGGCCCGGCCGAACTTAGCGCGCTTTTACTTGTTAACATTGTGGCGGTATAACAAATGACAGTCAGGCGGTTGGCTGTTAAAATTTAACAGCGATCAAGAGTAGGATCACAAATGGATATTTTAACGCTGTTTTAGAGGGAATGACATAGTGAATATTCCACCATCCTCGATGGAGGTTACAAAAACTAGAACAAATTTTGAAAATTTTCCAAAAACTGTAAAGTTTTGTTTTAATATTGTCATCTCTTGACAATAGCTTTTTTTGCAAAAATCAAAGCCAGAACTATTAAAGGGTGATTTTTTTGAGGTTAGGATTTTCATGCATTAGTATTTGACAGATCACGTGGGATTTCAGACATGGTGTCAAAGAGAAAGATGCTCAGTATGCTTTGACATTTCATCATGAATAGACTTACTAAAGAGCAACGCAAATCATTGAATTTTATTACCAAAATCAGTGTTCGGTTCGAAATGTGTTCATTCACCGTAACGTTGCGTCCAACAGCATCTTTAAAAAAATACGGTCCAATGATTCCACCAGCGTACAAACCACACCAAACAGTGCATTTTTCGGGATGCATGGGCAGTTCTTGAACGGCTTCTGGTTGCTCTTCACTCCAAATGCGGCAATTTTGCTTATTTACGTAGCCATTCAACCAGAAATGAGCCTCATCGCTGAAAAAAATTTGTCAAAATTTGAACACATTTCGAACCGAACACTGATTTTGGTAATAAAATTCAATGATTTGCAAGCGTTGCTCGTTAGTAAGTCTATTCATGATGAAATGTCAAAGCATACTGAGCATCTTTCTCTTTGACACCATGTCTGAAATCCCACGTGATCTGTCAAATACTAATGCATGAAAATCCTAACCTCAAAAAAATCACCCTTTATTATTATATTATCTGAAGATTGCCCCCTGTCGTAGCGATCGGAGGCAATGAACGAAACCCTGATGAGATTTGATTTGCATTTCTCAATTTTTAAACAAACTGCAATCAAATGAGGTCAAAATTGCAATCGTTCGACGAAATCAAGAAAAATGTCAAGGTTTCCACACACATACGAACACCGCGATCTATAAAGGCATAATTATAGGGGCTCTAAGTGTATCAGCGTGCTTGTGTGAGTGTGTTTATAGATTTTGGCAATTAACAAAGTAGTTTTTCGACTAATACAAAATTGGGTCTCGCACTCCACAGCCACAGCCAAAGTCATAGCCAAAGTCAGAGCATCAGCTTCAGCTCAAGTCGGCAGCAGCAGCAGCATCAGTATCAGCAGCGGCCAACAGTAACTCCTTCAATGATGTGATGCAAACTCATAAAATAAATGAATTTGAATAGCACAATAACAGATTAAACATAAATTTCCACATAAATCAAAAAAAGTGCGAAAAGAAAGATACAAGCAAAGGCAAAGTCAAAGCAGTCAGCCGTCAGTGATCGCTCATCAGCGACGGCGCTTGATTTATGAAATAAATTCCCCATTCACATTTCAAACCAATTTCGGATAGACCGATTTAAGAGCTCACCAGTCGGTCAGCGGAGCAGCATTGACAACGCGGGTCAATATGTGAGTCTCGGCCAATAAATTAACGTCCAGGCGACAAACAAGCCACATGCATCCATACCCACGAGTATGTATGTAAATGCATTAATGAGTCGTCGTCCCATACTTATGCTAAATGTAAAATTAATATTAATCAGCATTTTTATTAATTAATAATGATAAATAAAAAGTCCAATACTCGCATTCGATCTAAAATTGACAGTTTCGATGATCATTGAAGAATGTAGTGCAATTTGTTTACATGAAGTGAAATCCGGCTCACCAATTGGTTTATATGCACCACAACACTTGGGTTGATCAAAAACCATATGTACATGTTCAGTGTTGCCGTCCAAGACGATAAGGGTTTCGTAGGAAAACCCACCAAATGTTCTACAAACACAAACACAAAGACGAATACTTTTGGTTTTGAAAAAATCTGATCAGATTTCGATGTGGGTCCCATATATATCTTTCATCCGATATGGACTTTGAAGGGCGTAGTGGCCACAATAGGTGATTTGTTTGACGACCCAATACGTGTACGAAATGTCACATAAATCGGTTTAGATTTAGTTATAACTCCCGTATATACCTTTCATCCGATATGACCTTTTAAGGCTATAGAAGGGACAATTTGATTTGATCTTTGTAAAATTTAGCGTGAGGTGTTTTATTTAACGTTTTAGTACGAGTACTAAATTTCATCAAAGTCGGTGCAGATTTAGATACAGCTCCCATATGTATATATCTTTAATCTGATATGGTCCTTAAGGCTGTAGTCGCCACAATTGAGGTATTATCGTAAGAAAATCTTACAAGGTTATATTCAATATATCAATAGGTATGGAAAATTAAAGTCTGACTTCAACAGTCTGATATTTCAACATATGTTCCATGATTGTAAATTGGCTATATCGGTCCATGTTTTGATATTGCTGCCATATAAACAGGTCATGGATCTTGACTTATTGAGCTTATAGAGGGTGCAATTATTCCGATTTGGTTGAACAAAAACTGTGCCAAGTATGGTTCAAATCGGTTCGCACTAGCCACACAGCACGCGTAACAATGGACTTATTGAGAGGCGAGTTCGGTTAACATTTTATTTCACGTTCGGGACCGGTCAATTGGCCGCCTAGATCGTGCAATTTAACGCCTTCAGACTACTTTTGGACTAAGCGGATAGATCATTTGATGTGCATGACCGTTATATTATCATTAAATTATATGGACCGTACTATCGATTCAAATAAAAACTTCATTAATTTTTCTGAATTTTCTGTGTTTGTTTTTTTTTTTTTTTTGAAAAACTTCCCTATAGCTCTTTATAAGTCACTGTTCAATTTTGTAGAACAAAATATTAGTCTTTTTGGCAGCTATGTCCAAATATAAACCGATCTGAACCATATAGGACAGGGATGTCGAAAAGCCTAACATAAGTCACTGCGTCAAATTTCAACAAAATCGGACAATGATTAACCAAAAAGGAGGTCAAAGGGCTTAACACTATTCACTGTCCCAACTTTCAATGAAATCACATTATAAATGTGTCATTTATTGGCCTAAGACTTTAAATCGGCAGATCGGTATATATCGCAGCTATATCCAAATCTGGACCGATCTGAACCAAATTAAAGAAGTATGTCGAATGGTCTAACGTAACTCACTGTCCCAAATTTCGGACAGTAAATGCGCCTGTTATAGGCCCAAGACCGATCGAGAGATCGGTCTTTATGGCAGCTATATCCAAATTTGGACTGATCTGAACCAAATTGAAAGAGGATGTCGGAGGGCCCAACACAACTCACTGTCCCAAATTTCGGCGAAATCGGACAGTATATGCTCCTTTTAAGGGCCCAAGACCTTGGAGACAAATCCAAGAAAACCTTGAAGACAAATCCAAGAGAGTTGGATTTGTCTTCAAGGTTTTAACTATACCCTTAAGAGTGTTTTCCTTTTGTAACGCAGCAAGAAAGAAAATTACTCCGCTTCATACATTTCTACCAGATTAAGAAAGACATCCAACTATTACAACAAAACACACTTGCTCAACTTAAGAGTATAGTTTCAACGTAGAAGATATATCCTTATTGACAAATCCTTCTGGCCAGTCTAAAGCAGCGATGCCCGAAATGAAAATATGACTGTATGTGTGAAATACTCTCTTTAAGTATATTTGATTCTCTCAATATGTAAAAAATAATTTTTTGGACTGAATGATTGGTGTTTTACAAAAGAAAACTTTAGGAATTTTTTTATACCTTACAAGCGTTTAATTAATAAAAATGATTATTTTTAAAATAAAAACAGACCAAACGATGCGTATACCCCTGTGCATGTTTATTCGTTGCTGTCTCAACAACGACTGAAATAAAGAGCATAAGAATACGTGTGACTTGCCATCAACGCTGCCGTAAAGGGCTGGGCATCGCTGGTCTAATGCAATTGCAAAGTAAAAACACATTTTCTGCCTAACTTAAAAGAAAGGTTTTTTTTTGTAGCCGTAGCTGCAGCACGGACTATATCCGATTAAATTGTTTTCTCCTAAAGGGAGACATTTTTTATTGATTACTAAAATTTGCAGACAATAGATTGATTCGATCACAGACAAAACGCCACTCCGTAGATGTTTCGTAGTGGGCAGACTACTCTTCAGTACAGAAGTGATGCTCTCTAACCTCCTGTCTATCGAGAGTTTAAGTAAAATATGAAATATATTGATTAAAAAAAACATTTTATTTATTGATCCCAGGCTTCAAAAATAAGAATAAGAAGAAAGGCAACAGTAGGGTTGCTAAGTAGGGTTTCTAAGTCGATCGATATACAATTGGTCTATCTCTCTTCCTTTTGGTTGTTACAAACAAATGCACTAAATTGTAATATCCTGTACCACAGTGGTGGTGTAGGGTATAAATAATTTAAAATGAATTGTAATAAATACCAATCTCAGCATTTTGCGAAATCCAGAACCACATGTTATCTTCCCTTCTCAGCGCCGTTTTCCAAGTCACTATAATCACTATATAGATAATAACCTATTAAAATAAGATAACGTTAATAATATTTTTAAATGCCATGTTTTATAAATACCTCCAATTTATTGCGTTTGGAATTTATCTATTCTAACAAGTAATTAACTAATATACTAAAATAAATTATATTTTATGAGGAGATTAAAAAACCACACCTTCTAATACCATACCTTCTAGACAGAAACCAACAGAACAATTTCCAACGATATCCACCCTAATACTGGTATTTGTGAGTATTGAATTATTGTAAAACTTCTGTTAGACAAGTGCAAGCTACTACAATGCACAATTTTAAGGCAAAAATAAATAGAGTTAGCAGGCAATTTGGGGGATTTTTTAAAACAATTTCTCACTATTCATTTTTTTTAATAAGAAATGGCAATATTTGGAATCGTAATGCCAAAGCTATGATTGTATAATGTTAGGGTTTTTCTCAATCTCTGGCTATAATTAAATGAGTCAATAAAAAATGTGAACATTCGGCAAAGCATAAGCAATGACAATGTATATCTTTTGGTCGACTTAAACCTTGGCTGCTTATCACTATGGATTGTTTGAAGAATGTTAAGGTTTTATGGAGCTTAAAATTTCAACTAAATTTCATTAATTTTAAGGCTGAAAAAGTAAAATCGTCCGCCTTTATTTTTTTATGATGTTTGTGTGCGAGCCACTGAATATCTGTTTGTGTGGGTGTTGGTGCACGCAAAAAAATAATGCGTTTCATATAAAGGAAATTTTCGCCAAGCAAAGTTCTTTTCTGAAAAACGTTGGACTTAATACAAAGTTTTTTAACCCTGAAATTACCTTTCATTCATTATAAATAGAAGATATTATTCGGAATTTCTGTTAGTTCTTCTTTACTAATAAATTAATTAAACGTCATGTCTTGGACTGAAAAACGTTGGACTTTGTTTAGAATGAAATGTTTCTTGTAAGAGTTTGTGACAAATATAAAGTTTTTTTACACTGACAATACCTTTCTTGATATATAGAACATGTATTTGGAATTTATGCACATTCTTTTTAATTTTAAAGTGAATTGTGCTTATTGAAAAGGCTGCCATGTTCAATTCAATGTTGTAATATAATTCAAGCTCAACTATACCGATTATAAGCACATCTCAGTTGGTAATTCAAACTCTTTCAGAGTTTATTTAGATTTATTTATTATGTTATGATACCCACCTATATTAAAAGCCTTCCATTTTTGGTTTTGTTTTAAGATCTGTTGTATTAGTTATCCTATGAATAAAACAAAAAATTGCTTATGGGAGTTGTTGTTTCCGCACATTTAAATGCCTACTTTGGTTTCTTTATCGCGTAAATGGTACCAAACAATGTATGTGACTTAGAAATTTTTGTTGTGTGTTTTGTACCTGGCAGCCATTTGTGTGTTGCTCTAATGATTTTTGTCATTGGACAAATTAGAATTTTTGGCCCTAAGGCGAAATTTTAAAAATTGTCGATTTCCGAGTTTAGCATCCGCATTCGACCGAGTTACTCAATATACTGACTGCTCTTTGCTTAACTAAAACAAAAAAGAAAAAAATATGTGTGAGCATGTGACGAGCACACAATTGCAATTATTTGCAAGCCCAGAGGCCTGCTTGGGATTTCTTGTATACGTACAAAGTAATATGCAATAGTGTGCTGAATTTTGCCAACCATCGGTCTATGAAATCACTATGTGGCTATCAAATCTCTTTTGCAATTAAAAAGTGTTTGGTTTTACAACAAAAGAAAGGTCCTTTTACCGTAGACGAAGTTGCTAAAGGGTTTACAATAAACAAAGCAAGTTACGTTCAAAACATATCAACGATAAAAAAAACAATGGAAACGATGTTAATAGGTTATAATAAAAGAAAAACTCCATGATAAAAGTATTTTGTTTGCCGTAAAAAAGCTTTAAAGCAAACTTTTAAAATTAAAGCATCCGTTTCGTCTTCTTGAGCCTCTGGAAACTCGTTTATTAACCTTTTTGCCCTCCGCGGGAAAATCAATATGCAAAACAAGCTAAAGGTAGGCTCAGATTAGTCAAATATTTGACCCAAAATATGTCAAATTTGTACATTCGTGATTTTGTATTCACATTAGACACCTTCATTTGACACATTTTGTTTTGTCCAGAAAAAAATCAAATAGCGTTAAACATTAGACCAAAAATGGCTTTTTATTTGCCCTACATTCCATTGCATGTAAAATTTGTAGTATGATCAAACAAGCAAACACAAATCAATTGGGATTATAAATACGCTGAAATGTTGCACAATGGCAACGAAAGTAACTTATACTATGGTCTCCAACATCTAAACCAAGTAAGCCCCGAATTGGCTCATAACCTAATATTATTTGTGTGCCAATAAAGATTAACCGTGCAAAGTATTTGACACATGCGATCCATGGTATGTATATAAGAGACGGTCCAGCCGAATTTGGCACTTTTTTACTTGTTTTTTATTTAATTTCATATTGTTTTTTTTTTCTACATACCTTTTGTTTATGACATGATCTTGATCTAGGTTAGTGTAGATCAAGTTGGGGGAGGATGATGTCAATCTCTTAGTCAGCTAGACATCCACGTTGGCCAGAGTACGGCCCATTGTGGTAGCGCATCTTTCTTTTTTCCTTGCGATTAATTCACTTCACAAAGCTTAACGTCCATTACCGTACTTTCTGGTGCCACCGGGATGAAAAAAAGAACCCAATATTCTGTTTGTACTTTGGCATAGAGCAGGGCATTGACAAAGAAAGTGAAAGCTGTCTTCCGAGTTGTCGATCTCATGATATCACCGGCCTGTTATAATTCCGATAACCATACTCAGATGAGCATTGACAACAGACTATCTTTGTTCGATTTTGAGCGTTCGTCCCACATAAGCTTTGTTTGATCACATTTGGCTTTTGAATTTCCAGCGATTTAACCAAGTTTCCTTAAACCGTTCCTTAATCCCATGAATAATGTTCGACAGTGGTGGATCTGAAGACAATATAAAACCTCTCGACAACAACAACCCAACACTCTATATCTTAAACTCGTGCTTCTTAAAGCCTTCAATGCTGCCTGATTATCGCTGTAAATACAGATGTTAGCTTGTATTAGATCGATCATGATCTAATATCAGTAACATCTAAGCACGACAGATATAAAATCATCTGGAGCGCCTAGACGAAATTATTCTCGACTGCTACACGTCTTTGCTTTTCGGCATTCATTGCTGTCTAAATGAATTATTTTTTGTTCTTCGATCATTGATCGAAATACATCGCTTATAAATAGAAATTGAATGCCATTGCTGGGTGTAAGCTTTTTGGGGAGAGCAGGGTTGTAAGTAAGCAGTATGTCATCTGTCGGAAGCTATTCGCATTGCCATTCCTAATGGTGATGCAGAAGCATTACAGCCATCAGTTCACCATCCTGGTAAACAAATGCTTTGCCGAAGGTTGTTTCTTTCAATTCAAACACCTCAAGTCCAAATATAGCTAAGGTCAAAGTGGAACTACAATCACGTAAATGACGGCTTGAAACCTGGGTGCTCACTTAATAGCTGACAAACAATGCCCCCGCCTAAGTATGTTTGTCCAAATGTGTACGGTATAACGTATGAATTCCGTCTGTATGCATATCGTCTATAGGCATTTACGCATGTCCACATACACAAATGCGCGCGTATATGGTGTCGTTTGTAATTGATTTTCAATGTCAAATAGATTTCGTAGAAACGATTTTTTAATTCATCATCCATTGGCAGTGATTACACCAAACAACTAGAAGAACAACAAACATCTACATGAATAAAATTTTGTACATAATGGGTAATTTTTAAGCGCAGTTTTTTTATCTAATAGCAAAGTGAATCAAACGTTCAAAGACGGTCAGAAGTCTGTACGAAAGTCAGCCAATGTATCCAAAGTCTGTCCAAATTCGTAACGAAAAATATGCAAATGGAAATTTAGCCATGAACCTCCTTTTAAGGAACAGGGGCAAACTTCTCGCATATCAATGAGTGCTGTCCGATTCAAGTTTAAGCTCAATGGAAAGGGGCTTCTTTTTTTAAGGCGAATCTAAACGGCGTGCTACAGTGCGACACCTCTTAGGGGAGAAGTTTTTACATGGCAAAGTAAATTTTTATCTGATGTTCTCGCCAGAATTTGAACCCAGGCGTTCAGGGTCATAGGCGCATATGCTAGCCTCTGCACTACGGGAAGTATGTCGAGTGAAATGTGATAATTTTCTCGAAATTTCGCACTGAATTCTGACAGAATCATGGGAAATTCTAATGGGATTCAATGCTGTAAGAATTCTGAAATGAACTCTTATGGAATTCGGATGTACTTTCCAATGTGTCATATCGAATTCAGGTCAAATTTTAATTTTTCTTCTGCGATCTGGATGATCTTGCGGACGTACTTTTGGGAAGTTTCCCGAGATTAGTGAACGGGACGAGATGGCGCATACGTGCTTGCGTGAGTGATAAGCTTTTCACCCCCCACTCTGGTTATATATTCCTCCAGTTTTCTTTCCGAGGTCCGAGGTCTCACATTTTCTTTCTCTTCTCTTTCTTTCTGGGGTATCATAAAAGGCCAAACTGACTTCCGAGTGAACTCCCCCGCCTATGGGGGCAACCCAGTCTAATTTTTTTTTTGATTTTTTACGTTGGTTATTTTTAACTCGACCTTATTTATTCAATGTTGTTGCTTTTAATTCAATTCAAGCTCGTGCTTGAATTATAAACAACAACATTTTTTAAATTACTTTAAAATCTTGTTCCCTCAGTTGAAAGAGGACATATATTTGGTTATTATTGTTGTTTTAAGTCAAGCACATGATTAAAGCCCTTTCAGCGAAATCAAAAAAAAAAAAAACACAAAAATACTTTTAAAGGCAACAAAATTAGTCTTCTTTCTCATAAACTAGCGGTATAAAAAAAAAATTCAAATAGGTTCAGACATTGTTCTAAATAGGTTCATACATTGTTCGGAATAATCGGCAATCTCTCAGAAAGGCGAACAGAAATCTTGACGAATTCGGAAAGATTTTGTCGGAAGAGTTTTGAAGAATTTGTTCAGACATGTCTTGCATCCAGCATATTTGCATCATATATTCAAAAATTTTATTAGAATCGATAAGTTGTCGTTTATTTTTTATAAATACCTTCATGTAAATGTTGCCCACAGCTCCGGTTTAAATACACCTTACGAATGGGTGCAATTTTGTATCACGATAAAACAGTGGATTTCCATAGAGCTGCAGTCGTTGCTCGTTTGTGAATTTCTCCATGATGAAGCAGCAGAGTAAACTGAACATTTTTCAAGTTTACAGATGATGTTTGGACACAATAATTAACCAGTGCTGCCATCCTGAAAAACTTAACTCAAAATTCACCCTTCACATGTGTGTGTACAATAGGATGGGTCAATTTGTAAGTGCCAAAAACACTAGTAAAGCGGTTGTCAAAATCGTATTCTACGTCAAGTTTTAAAATCTTTTGCCCAGGTATCCATGGGTCTAAAAAAAAAGAGCTTCCGTTTTTTAACGACAATAACTTAAAAGTAGTGGTAAACTCGAAGATAGGATGCAGGTACAGCGTTTGTAGGACAAAATGTCATAAAGCTTGGGTGTTCTCAGCCATTTTGCTTTGGCCCCTTAGATATTACCTCCACCGAAGGGGTACATGATGTTATTGTTACAGATAGAGCTTTGAAAAGTGACAGAGGCATTTAAATATCTATTATTTCTTAAGTCCTTGTTATTGAAATTAGGTCGCATTGGGCCAGGTTTCGGTAAAACCCTCAATTTTGGGTACCGCTTACCAAAATGCGCACTTATATAGGCATTTTGGTGCAAGGAAGTTGTCTATAGAAAATTAGGCAAAACCTTTAAAAAATCTATAATAGGGTGATACCTTTATGTGGGATCAATGTGAAGTCGCGAGCCGATATTAAAATTTTTTAACAGGCAAGTTTTCTATGTATTAGGATTCCGGAAATGTCAACTTACAATCAAATCGATTGGAAAAGCCAGAAAATGGTTGCTAGTATCATTTGGAGGATATCATAGAAATTGGCTTTCTAGTCTTAACGTTGTAAAGTCTAGGCTACATCATTCATTTTTAGGAAAAATAATTGGAATGCACGCAAAAAAAAAAAAAAATCGGAAACTTTCGACAATGTAACTTTTGTTATTTCACCCAAATAATACCTTTCATTCTTGTTAAATAACATCTTTATTCGAGGTTTCGTCCGACTTTTCTTCATTTATATGTAATATGGCATTATATTGCTGATATATTCCTTTTAATATTAACATAGATCGTGCATTGCGCAACGAATACCAAATGGAAATTAGCTTTACGCTTTAAGCACTTAACCACTTAACCACGGATATAGTACAATTTTTCTAATTATGAGCAGATCTCACCGAGTAACGTAAATTTGTTTGCGTTTATTCGGACTTGCTTTTCTATGTTATGTTTTTCCGTACGAGAACGCCTAATCCTTTGGGGTTTGCTTTGTTGATTTAATACCTTAATCCAAATTTCAAAATTCGCACAATTCGTAGTTTAAGATATCATGTATTTAAGTTAATTTGTTAACGTGTGTAGTAAACCAATACTTTTGTGAAATCGGAACAGAATTAAATAGATATATCTCCCATGTATACATATATATTGCCCCATTATCATTATCTAGACCCACCGCAAGCACGTTTTCACCAATCTTTCCAAAATTTTGCAGAACGCTTTTCTCGACGACTACCACAATATCTAAGAGTTTGGTCGAAATCGGTTTTAGACACATTTCTTCCTTCGACTTAGAAATTTGCAATAATGTGATCATTTGTCAACCGATCGTCACGTATATTGGCACATATAACTACTAAATTTGATCAAAATCGGTTCAGATTTATTTTTAGCATTCTATACATATATAAATCGCTCTATTTGGACATATGGAGTCGTAGTATTTACATATCCTCGAAATTTGATAAGGATTGTTTTATATCCCATTTGATAACCTCCAACGAAGTTCATCATATTCGGCTCAAAATTAGATATGACTCCCAATTTCCACATATAGGATAGGTGGATAGGGAATTATATAGTCGACATTGCCCGACTTTTGCCTTTCCTTACTTGTTTTTTTTTTAATCTTAAATGATAATATAATAGAGCCTTAACTTTTGCGACTTTTCATATAAAAGACAACAAGGCAAAGGCATTAATAAAAATTTCTACTGAAGGGTTGCTACAGGCACACCCTGCCATTCGTTCTTTTATTCTTTGGTAAAATAATTGGGCTTCATGCGGGCTTGAAAAGTTTTGTTTTGGGATATTTTACGGCGCATATTTCCTTCTTCCTATGTGACATTAAATCCATTTATTGACAAATCGAGGTGAAATTTTAAAACCTTCACAAAACGTCACGTTACGATCTCAGTATTGTTCTGTTTTAGGAAGGTCTCTATTGTTCTTGACCCTAATGTGGTGTGCCTTTGCTGAGAATTGTGTCTTACAAATTGAAAACATCCATTGAAGACCAACCACATCCAAATGGATAGCAAAAACCTGATGGGAGCTCACGTCCCAAACGTTCTTGTTTTTATAATCGCTGTGTCACTTTTTACAAATTCGTCTCCGGTCTGGCAAAGTGATGGATCGATTGATTGCATGACTTATAAACAGTTGTCATTCCAACGCCCTTCCCCCAGTCCCCCAATTAGTGGCAAATAGTTCGTGAAATGTAGTTGATTAATATCTCCTTCGTCTCCTTGAGCGGGAGACAAGCCGCAAGAAACGAAAACACACAAAAAACTAACACTTCGCAATTGGCGAGTGAACTTATGGGGATTTGGAAAAAAAAAAAACAAAAGTAAACCCCACCTCATGCTCATTACCTTGCAAATGTGAATTTGCCAATTTCGGCTGAGATCATTAATAATCGCAAGCATTAATTGAACATAGTGAATTTTTGACAAATCAAAACTTATCAGCCCCCTCCACCTGCCGCTTCAGTGTATGGCCCTGCGCCTGCGGAATGTGTGCGCGATATTCTTTCCCAAGATAAGTCTCGCTTTCAGGCCCACATTTATTTGACCAGCTGATCATCACTTTTTTACTTCGCACTTCATTATGGACGCTTGCATACTGTGCTGATCAGAGTCAATAGTCCCCCCATTCGCGCCGTCTCTCTATCTTCTGACCGCTCTCTTGATCACTCCACCGACTGCGTCATCCTCGACATTCCGGAGTTGCGCAATATTTTGTTAGTGGCCACCACCACATCGCCAACAATTGCGGCTTTTCATTAACAAACGGTTCAACAACGTCACTCTTGTTTTGGCCATTAAGAGCAATGCCAATAACAAAAACAAAAGCAAACAACTAACCAACAGACAGGTATTGGACAAAAGTGAACAAACGTAATTCACCTATAAACAAAATATTAAAAGAAAAAACAAACCAAACCAATAATCAAACAGACCTAACCTGAATTCGATAAGAAACACTTCGGATGGACGAGCAGAAAACGCAGCGCCACCATGATCGCCTGCGGATAGTTGCTGTTCAGCGACTGTTTTTTTTTTTTTTTTGATTCACTCACTCTCACTGATGTCAGTGAATGGTCACAGAGCGGCCCCTATCCCCACTCCCTGGGAGTTGACACAGAAAAACTGTGTCAATATTGAGTGTAGGTAAAAAGTGCAACGCATAAGCATGAATGTTGTATTTGGTCAAATGACACCAGGGAGTAGGGCTGCCAGATTTGCTGATTTTTCAGTATTTTGCAGATTTTTAGCTTCAAAGATGAGAAATTTCTAATTTCTACTCTAAAAATTGGTATTTTTTCTAAATTGAAAAAATTAACGAAAAAAACATTTTTTTTATTTGTATGTAAATATTTTTTTTTTATTTTTATATTCAAAACAGAATGTTCGGACCATCGATCTCCTGATTAAACTTCTTAAGCCCATTACCTCTTTTATACCCGATTTAGCTGAATTTAGTAAAACTTCACAAACATTCAATTGCACTTCAAATCGGAATGGATCGATTTCTCAGTTCATTTGAGCTTATTTAATATGTATTTCTGACCTGATTCTGCAAAACTTTAATATATAGGGTGGTATTAGATCTTGAAACTCATGCCAAATAGGCCTAAATTAGACCATGCTTAGATTAAGCTGCTTTATAGACAGATATCACGCTTGAACTTCTTGATCACATTAATCTATTTTCTACACGATTTTGGCAAAAATTTGGAAGATTGGGTTATAATTTGATTTCGTTGCCATGCAAACTAATCTTACCAATGAACTTTTTGCGCCAAAAGAACGTAGCGACGAAATTAAGGCATTTCAAGATTTTTTTTAATAAGTAAAAGTATGCGTTATATTAAAAGAAAACAATTGCTTGGCCAAAAAGTGCTGATTTTTCGTCAAACTAATCTGGCAGCTCTGCCAGAGAGAAAGAAACTATAGCTCTCTCTCAAAGGCGTTGAATGCGTTGGCTGGCTACCACATAGCACAATTAGTAAAGCCTACTACTGAATTTCCCATAGACCTTCCATTTAGGAACAGGGGATAAAAGACTGTCAGTTAGTAATTTTGGAAAATTAAGATGAATGTTGCAAGGTGATGTTATTAATGAATATTCAATGATGAGGAGAAGGTAGGTTGAAGATTTAGGATGATGGGATCGTTATATACGGGGACTTTAAATGTTTGTTAGAGTGAGCCATCTTCATTTTATTCTTTTGGATGTAAAAAAACAAAAAAAAAATACCAACTATTATGGCGATCGATTGACGTTGGATATAATGCTTTGTAACTCGTGCAGAGGTTTGCATGCCCCCCCCTAGCGAGAACATCACAACATTTTAGAGATGGTTATCTCCTCCTAATGTTGGCGCCATTTGTGAGGTACTATGCCATGTATAGAAGGCATGTTAAAACTTCTCCACTAAAAGGTGTCGCGCCCTGGACGTTGTTCGGACTCGGCTATAAAATAAAGGAGGTCATTTTACATTGAGCTTAACCTTGAATCAGATAGGAATCCTTGTTGGAATGTTCATTTACAAATTTTCATTTTGTGCACGAAATCGGTATACAAAAGTTACATTTACGTGGAACGGATATAGTGTACAGAAATGGGCGTCTCGGCGGACATCGACAAAAACAGAGTGTGGGTTTTTTTATCTCTCCTAAAAGATATTTTTTTTATACAATATATAATTTTTTTTATTATAAATTCAAAGTGTACATTTTTAAAATTTCGCCTTAAGTCCAAAAATTCTGGTATGTCCAACGACAAAAATCACTGGCTGACAGTTTCAAAGAAACAAAAATAATTTCAATGGCACTTTCGTTGTTTGGTAACATTTACGCGATAAAGAAATATGCATCCCAGAGAAAGTATTTAAATGTGCGAGAACAACAACTCCCATAGGTAATTTTTTGTTTTATTTAAGCATAACAAATACACAGATCATAATACAAAACCATATTGGGTTCTGCGAAAATGGAAGGCTTTTAATATAATTGTATATTATAACATCGAAGTAAATATAAGAGTTCTGCTTATAATTGTGTATCATAACATCGAAATAAATATAAGAGTTCTGCTTATAATTCCTAAAAATTTGAGTTTGAATTATGTTATAACATTAAATTGAGCTTGGCATCCTTTTCAATATACGCAATCCATTTTAAACGTTTGACGTTTAGTTAATTTATAAGTAAAAAAACCAGTTGAAACCCCGAATAACATTTTAAATATCTAGAATCTAGAATAAAAGGTATTGTCATTATAAAAAAATTTTACATTTGTCACAAATTCTTTTTATCGAAAAGTGGCATGCACTTTTATCGTAAACAAAATGCATAGGTTTTCAGAAAAGAAGTTTATTTGGCGAAATTTTCTTTTATGTGAAACGATTTTTTAGCGTGATATAAAGGGGTTTCCAATAGGAACTTTTCTACGAACGCATTTCAAATCATCAAACTGTCACTGTGGATTAGTAAACAATAAACTCAAAATTTTCATCGTGGTAAAGTACACGAACGAACAACGTCTGCAAATAATAAAAATTTACCAACGAAATTCGGAGTCGGTGACCGCTACTTTAAGCTCGTTGATAACCGTGAGTGACGAATCTCATTTTTGGCCTAATGGGTTCGTCAGGTTCGTTTGGTCAGGTGAAAATCTACATGTGCTTCACGAATCAACACTTCATCCACAAGAAATAAATGTTTGGTGTAGTTTGCATGCCGGCGGCGTTATTGGGCCAGACTTCTTCGTCGGCGATGCCAATCGTCACGTTACTGTGAATGGAAAACTCTGACGCACCATGCTCACTGATTATTTTTGGCCCAAATTGGAACATATGGACAGCGGGACAAAATAGAAAAAACAACTAGTAAAAAATATGTCGTGTGAGTAGGGCAGAGATATCTCTTTGGAATGGTTAGAGCTGAGATGTTAGCGAAAACGTGTGCAAAATTTCAAGGCCCACCAAAGTTGGTCACCTCGGTATTTCGAAAAACTTGTTAGGGCTGCCAAATCTTCGCTAGTGGCCTGATTTCCAAAATTTGAGGTTAGATTTTCATTTTCAAGCATGATTTGGATTTGTGACAAATTTTGCAATGAGTCTCCATATGTGATAATTCAGTTAAAAGTTATGCAGTTTGGAAGTCAAAAAATGTGAAATAGTGTGTTTTTTGCATTCCTTAGTCAAAAAAAGTATTTTCATTGATTAGTCTTTATTGAAAAAACTTAACTTATCTTAATTTTTTCTTTCTTTCTTGTGAAGAGGACATATTGTAGATGCGTTTGAACTAGATATGTCAACTTAAACGGGTGCTATATGTACATCAAAATAGGCAATTTTGTATTAATAAATTGGAAAAAACCCCGAGTTCGAACATTTTAAATCCCAAATCCTCCATTTGGGTTTATGTTTTTTTATTCCATGCAAAAAATTTTTGGATATAACAATATTTGTAGTCTCCAGAATCATTCGGGCAGAATTTTTTTTTTGGTAGCCCCAACAAATTTTTGAAATACAGAGCGCCCGGAGAACCTTGAAGTATTGCACATGACCTCGCTAACACCTCAGCTCTAACCATTCCAAATTTCAAAGAGATATCTCTACCTGTTCTCACACGGCATATATATTACTATTTTTTCGATTTTCTCCCACTGTGCGACATGTAATTTCAACCGGACGGTAAAAGCCACACAGCGCATGTTACAATCGATTTATTAGAGAGTAAGTCTGATGAGGGTCGCCTGAAATGTGTGGCCGAGTCATCGAAAATTGGGTCATACGTATTGGCAGATAAATGTTGTGATTGCACTTCAAGCCGATAATAAAGTTTTTGAAATATCTCAATTGGTTCCGTTTTATTTCAAAAATAAGTGTTCAAGTCCTTATTGGAAAGCTGATACATATACTTATAGAGCTTTTTCAATTGCATTAGAACTTTAATCACTTGACATTTGGTGATTGATTAGCTCTTGAGCCTAGAAACCGAGTTGGCGTGCTTAGGAAGTTAATTTGTCAGTGACTGCCACAGTTAATGCATTGATTGTTTTAATTGCAATTGGCCATCCCAGGATATGTGGCAAAACTAACAGAAATGTAACATCTTACTTCTGTAGCTATCATAAATATTATCGTTAGAGCTCGTTAACCCTTTTCGATATTAGGTAACACCCTTCGATTTTTTGCAGGGTCTTAAATGCAAATTACGTGAGATTGATGTAGACGAAATTTACGACACATAACATTTATAATTAATAATAATTTGACATTTGTAATCGAAAGATGTGTTGGTGTCATCTCTTCTTTTGCCATTTGTAAGCTACACACATACCTCTCAATCCATCATAGATTGTGTTACACAAAGCCATGTCAAATAGTTTTTCTTTTGTTTGTGGCTGCAATACCAATTATGCAATCAATTGTCTAGAAGCCAAATTTCAACATACCCGTACATCAACATCATCATCAGACGGGAGTAGCTTTTGACCAGAGGCCATCGCCTTGTCCATTAGGTGGTGTAGGTCATTATTAATATTTCATCATGCCCCCAGACATTACCATAAATGATGATTTATACTGGGAAATCAAAATCACTCGTGCTCCGCGTTGTAGATGATTTTTTTTGTACAAACACTTACACGGCGTAATGCAATGCAATACAACAACAATAGTACATTACAATAACAAATAAAAGTTTGATTGGTTCGGGTACGTACTATGATACCCTAAAGTAGGTGATTGCGGGCAAATTGTTTTAAGTTTTATGAAGACTCAGGAACAACATCTTGTTATTTCATTAGTTCAATAGGAGATTGTATTTAATGAAAGTACAATCTACAAAATGTTTTAGAGCGAAATCAAGTTGACATGCGACGAGCTCATACCGAATCCGATTACCTCACGTTTAGCTGGTGCACATTTTATATTTTACTAGATGCGTTAGATGTTTCCATCCTAAAATAATAAAACCATGTAGTTATGGAAAAAGAGCCGAAGTAAGTATGTTGGTAGATTCTTTTTATAGTTTCCTAATTTTCTTTAAAAATCGATTGGAACTGAAAACAAGTACATGTAAGACCGTATCCGACAGGCGAACGGACGGAACGGACATCGCTAAACTGTCTTAGATTTTTAAAACGACCAAGGTACTTTGGTACATTTGGTCATAAAACGTGACTTAACTTTGTATTGCTGCCACTACCCGATTTAGAGGCCGATTAGATCTACAAAATGTACTTATCTGTCCGAACTAATTTTTCGATATTTCAAGAAAAGAAATTTTGATAAATTTCTATGAAAAGCTAACTGTGTTCTATTCAAACGTCGTTCCCAAATTCAAACTTCATTAAAATCGATCAATTACTCTTTTTTTGATTGAAAGGATGTTCGGTTGAATTATAATCTAACTGTTGCTCAATTCGTAAATTTTGCAATTTTTTTTGGAGAGATATCTACGTTCTTGCAGTTGTAGACATTTCTATTCTCTATCAAACTTTTTTGCGTTTAAAATTTAATTTGATATATTTTTTAAAAATACTAAAATTTGCAAAAAATTAAACTATTAAAAGCCTTATAAGTCACTAGCCCAAAGCCCACTAATAGAAAAATAAATCTCACCTGCTTTAACACATTTCCCAATTTAATGAGTTTTGGAATTTTTTGTCAACATTTTTGTCAATTTTAGCCACAGTTATTTATAAACAACATTGAATAAAGTCTCTATTGGTAAAATTCTTCTATTTCAAACTCTATGGGAATTCATAATTTGTATTTATTGAATAGTCAATTATGTGTATTTATTATGTTATAAAAATGTAAAAAAAAAGAAAAGAAGAATGAGAAACAAACAAAAACTAAAAATTATAAAATTTTGCAAATTTATTTTAAATGTGTCACTGTTAATGGAATGTTCATGGGAAATTTAGTTAGTAGTATTCACTGCGCCTCATTCCTCGGCCAAGCTTACACTAACTAATTTCCTACGAGAATGTCGACTATTCAATGATAGATTTCGATTCTGGAGCACTGTGACAAATACGGTAAAGTGAACTACGGAAAATCGGAAAAAAATTAAATGGGAAAATGAAAACAAGAAGAACATTTTTGATGTTCATAAATTAGTGTGGTCCGGTCGGGATTTCCGGGTGCTTACATTTTTTATTTTTAGTATATTAAATTATTCTTATCAAAGGTCTGCGCAAGATCATTCATTTCTGCTTTCAAGAGGCACTACCAATCATAGAGTATTTTAAGAACTGAATTCTACGTTTAAAAATACAACATTGTATGAGACAATTGAAAACTGAGTAAAACAGATAAATAAGACACCTTTAGCAAAAAAAGAAAGATTGAATCGGATTTCAGTGAGTGCACGTTGTAAAATGCATGTATTCGGGTACATTTTGCTTCAGATAAAGTACTATTTTTCTTGTCGCCTGCTTTCTTAATACAAAGACAACGTGGTTGATTTGGCAAAAGCATGGGTAAATAGACACACGCATAGATTTTGTATATGAAATTAAATGAAATTTTTGGCAAAAAAGTAGGATATCATCTCACGATAGCGCTCACCATTCACCGTTACGTTACGTTTCGCATCATCTTTGAAGAAGTACGCTCCAATGATGCCACCAGCCCATAAACCGCACCAAACTGTGCCTTTTTCTTGATGCATTGGTAGCACTTGCAATGTTTGTGGCAGATCTTCACTCCAAAATCGACAATTCTGCTTATTAACGTACCCGTTGAGCCAAAAATGAGCTTTGTCGCTCAATGGGAGAGACGCGCGATTAACTTTCTTAACAGAGCACGCATTTTGATAATAAATTTCAATATTTTGCAAGCGATGTTCGTTTGTAAGACGATTCATGGTTAAATTATAGAACAACCTAAAGATGTTTGACAGTGAAGCAAAACACGAAACGAAAAGATACAAGCTAAAGAATCACCCTTTACAACATTATGTGGGTTCAGTGTTCACGGGTTCAGTGAATAGTTTTGTGCAGGCCTTTGATTCTTATTATTGTTGCTATTTTTCGTTTCTTAAATGCTCTATTAATAATAATTTTTATCAACCATATATATTAATAACTAAAACATTCGAGACTAACAAACGAATTATTTAATTTAAAAAAAATTGTATAGAGATACAATTTGAAAGAAATTAAAAAAAGAATATTGTTATAGAATTGATCTATGAAGAACATTTTGTTAAAAAGTTTTAAAACTATTTTGTGTTTAGACAATACAACTTTCATTGACATGTTGACTTTGAAATGGAAAAGAGTAATTGATAGACCACGAGGGACAGAACGTTGTTGATGCACTACACACACCATTTTCAACTAAGAAAAACCACATCCAACATCAATCGGTATAGAGAAAAGAGATATAATTGTTTTGTTGCTGTGCACACAAGTCATATGATGATGTCGATGTTGTGCTTACTATCTGCAATGGATAAAAGCCAATGTATTACTCATACATGCATTGGTTGGCCAAAAATGGAATAAATGTTGGCACAGACAGATTGGAGGAATGTAGCAGTAATATTCCGCATACTTCAATTACCGAATTTCAGTCAGTCGTACAAGAACTAAGTCTTCTAGGAGCACAAGAAATCAAATCCAGAGATCACTTTATATGGGGGCTATATGCATTAATGAACCTTTTTGGGTGGGATTTGGCGTGAGTTTTAGAGGGCATAAATGTACAAATGTGTGCAAGAAGTCAAATATGGGAATCGGATGTTGAAAGTTGGAACAGAAGTCCTTGCGATATATTTCAGCCAAATCGGATGAAAATTGAGGATCGGTTTATTTCAAGCGGCTAACTTTATGCGTTCGACCGTTGTCGTGTTTTCGACTCAGAATGTCAAGAAGATTAAGCATATATAAAGGTATGGGGTTTATGTCATCCTATTGTGGTGGGTATAAATATGGAAAATTTTTCTTTGAAAAAATATATTTGCCTACAGTTAGTTTTCACAAAACTTTCTAATCCCGAGTAAAAAACTAATATGGTCAGATCCCACTATATTTGCCATCAATTGATATTGGATCTGTAATTATATCTAATAAAATACAATTAAATAAAATCTGGTCTCAAACTTGTCCCGAATTGCGAACTTTTTACCAGGGATTACAGATTTTGGATTTCGAATTTGAGTGATGGGCGAAGTATCAACAAATCTTCCAGCTCGAGTTTAGTCATTTATAAAATCTTAGCGAGTATTGGTTTGCCAATAGCTTTGTTTTATGTTTACACTACAGATGCGAGAACAACCCCCTATTATTATGAAGCGTTTAAGGTTATGCCATTTGTTAATCAACCGATCCACCCTTATATACATTTAAGTATATAAATACCTGTAAGTTGTATGTTTACTTAACTAATTATGTCTTATGCTGAAAATAAAAACGAAACAGCCTTAAAACAATGGCCATTACTTCTACATTTATAAATGGATGGTTGCTCACAAAAAAAAATTTTTGGCGTCCAAGATAATTCCAAAGACATTCCCTAGCCTGCAGCTATCAGTTAACGCTTCAATGAACGGAATAATGTGTAATTGACTGAATGTCTCCAAATATAATTCGCACCAATAAAATATATTCCGCATGCACAATGGGAGTCCCACGCATAGACTGGCCGTGTTCGTGTTGCACACCCTCTATGGGCCTCAACGCATCAAACTACATCTTCAACAGCTCTCTTTGGATTTCGTAATATCAGTGAGCAGCATTAAGATCTCGCCATGGGAGATTGAAGGGTGATCAACCGGTTTACTACGGCAAACAATCGGGTGGCCAGTACTGACGGCGAAGACTTACAAGTATGGGTGCCCAACTCTGCTGGCAGCCATGGGCGCAGTTGATGATGCCCGTCAATCAATCGTAGTTGTCTGCGTTTATCGATCGAAGATTCCAAAATTCCAACTTGATTTGCTGTTTGCCACTCCGGCCGTCCACCCACCCACCACTTGAAGAGAACTAATCGCCTGTGCGAATTTTCTTTGTTGGGTAGAGTAGCAGTAGTGAGTGAGTGATGGTATGTGTGTGTATTGATTCGTTTCGTACATCTATTTTGGGCAAGTGTTTGGGTCTTGTAAATATTGCGAGCGACATGTATGGATGTGTGTATGCGTATTTGTTTATGGCGCTTTGTCGTGACGTGTATTTTCTTCAGTTTTTCAAGGTCAATTGAAATGAGATCGAGTTCGAGTTCCAATTCGAAAGATCTTTGAATCACCTCAAATTGGATACGATGGGGTTTGGATGATGGCTGTGTTGTTTTTGTTGTAGTTGGTGTTAACTGCATGCTTTATGCAAATGAGTGTGTCGGTCGTTTTTTATAGCCTAAAATGAAAACAAACAAACGTCTTTGTCGCTTCCCGCACTTACCAGTCCCCAATTCGCATTAGAGTTTGCGTTTCGAGACTTCTGGGGAAATTTCGACATATTTTCAAGGGGGTCTTTAGATATCGCAAATATCTGTGGCATGAAAAATGGATTTGGTAGTTTTCTTGCGATTGTAGAAACTTTGACATGTCACTTGTTTAAGTCATTTTGATGACTGATCTCACCATTTAAGGACTTGAGGCCTTAAAAGGCCCTTTTTTACCTGATTTCGGCGCTATTTGTGGCAGTGGCATTTTGACATATTTTGGGCAAAATTCCAAAACAAAACGGATCAAAAATTTGATTAATCCGAACGTACCTCTACATTGATGCTAAATTAGGAGGTTGGATTTTATGGCACTATCAAAAAGTGGAACTATTTTAGCCGTATTCAGCAGGATGGAACATGTGTGTACCAAGTTTGTCGCAGATGTCGGAAGGGTTAATGCAATTACAACTTCAAATTTAGCCGAAATACGCCCCTTGTGACCTCTTTAAAAAAATTGCGAGTTCAGTCTATGTGGTGCTTTATAGAAAATTATCCTATCTGCACCACAGTTGGAAAAGGTGTGCAATTTATTATTTTTGTTGGTAGGAGGGTTGGACAGTACGTCTGGTAATGTGTGTTTTCATTAAAATATTTTCACTGTCAAGAATCCTTACTGCTTCAAAAGTAGGGATTTTGCATAATGTTTCCCAGTAGTCCGGAATCGGGACAACCACAGAAATTCGGCACTATCTGACAAGCCTAACTATGTGAATATCTTTCTCAGGAGTAGTATTTTCGTGAATCGTAACTTTTTTTTTCTAGCGACTCCAATTCGAATATTTTTTGTGCATTTGAGTGTTGGATTAGTTCTCGTTTATGAATCGCACGCGACGCGCATGACTCAATCAAAGCAAAGGAAAGCAGATTTTTTTTGGCTTCACTTCTAAAGCTTTGTGCATTATTGAGAGTTACTCTCAAATTAAGACCTTTCCAGCTTAGAGTCTGGCTGCATAAAGCACGGACTGTTCATCCCTTTATACGATAATCTGTAAACGTACTTTATTCCGCCATATCAAAAAAAAAAAACAACTGCCGGAAACAATGATAACTTCCGTGCTGTTCGATTGGAAAGTGAAATGTCAGTTAAAATGTTGCTCTCGAACACCAACGACATGTTGGTTTTCGTTGTTAACCACATTTTCATATCGATTCAAATTTGTGCAAAATTATGACAGGGGAGGAGCGAGAACTTTCTTAAAATTATTTCGATATGCTTCTCTTTTTTTCAGACTTGCACTGATATCGCCGCAATGATAGGTCGCAAGTCGCGATTTGCCGTTCCCTTGTGCTGCGGTGTTGCGATTCTTTTGCTCTTCACATATCCTGCCAACTGTCAGGACAATCGACAGAATGTGAGTATATTTTTAAATCAAAACGACACGGTGTTGGAGCAGTATGGAGCAGCGCTGGAGAATTCCACAACCGGGGAAGCCGGTTCGCATGACTTTGTTCACACTGAGGAAGACGAAGAAGAAGACGCAGTGAACTACAATTTAATTGCACCCACCTACGAATACCATTTGGAGAAGTCTTCGATAATCTATGGCTTGGTGAAGGTGGCCAACGGTAGCAACGTAAATCCCAGCTGCCATCGCCATTTGGGCAGCGTACGCCGAGGCATTCTGCGCAAGGAACCCTGGGCTATGAAGGGTAAGATGAGTGCTCATTCAAGCGGAGGTAGGCTTTTAATTTCTGTACCCATTTCTTCTAAAATGTAGTTTTGGATGCTTCCGGCTCTAAGCCGCCCGGCTTCGTATTCGGACAAAATTTTTGGTTCGGCAGCCGGGAAGCATGCGGCGCAGTTAGACGCCCTGTGGGCATAACGCTGTCCGATAACTATCCCCGCGTCATGAAGCAGGGCATCATAAATGACTTGGCCCCATTCGATATGGATTACCGTGTGGTCTATTTGAAGCACCGCTCGCCCTGGCAGGTGGAGATTAAGTTAATGTCCGAACAAGTTATTCATGTGGGCTTGTGCTTGCCCTCGTCGTGCCACATGACGGAAATACAGAGCCTAATGGTTGACTACATTAGTGGAGGTCTTTTTGTGGAGAACGACATATACGATATACAGCCGGATGTTCTGTACGTGAAGGACCTGCAAATAACTGCGGAGTTCTTCGAGAGAGAAAGTTTCAAGTTGCTCAGTGCCTTCGTGGCCTTTACATTGGCCATGGTCTTGATAGCTTCTTATCTAAGAAGTCGATCTCAAGTGGCGGCCATCAAAGACATCGATAGCGCGAGTTCATCAGCGGGTGTTGTGGACACCTGCATCGATGACGATGAGCTATCACTGTGGAACTTTCCCAAACTGCGGAATTTCATTACTTGCTTCGACATTCAAGAAAACCTCTCCAAAATGTTCAGCGTCAAAGATTCTAAGCCCACCGAGATTCCTGTTATCAATGGTTTGCGCTCCATCTGTGCCGTATGGATTTTGCTCTTCCACGTCATGTGGTACATGTACTTCACCGTCCACAACAAGACTTTCCTAATATCTTATGCAGAGAAACTGTTCTTCCAGTACATCAGTTCGGCCCCCATAATGGTGGATGTATTCTTTACGATCAGGTAAGCGTATGATCAGCGTAACGCATGAAAAGAGAACACACAGTTCAGACTCCAACTTTCTTTCCATGATGGGCAGTGGTTTTCTACAAACCTATAACTTCTTGAGGAACACCAAAAAGATTGAGACGATTCGGGGCAATAGCTTTGTACAGAATGCCATGCAGTTCTTCAAATCGACCTTCCATCGCTACTTAAGGTAAGTCACCAGCTTGCTCTGATACCTTCGGATATATTACAGTGATTTCCCTCTGCTTGGCTAGGCTTGTACCCCTCTACCTGGTGGTGATGGCTGTGGTCGATCTGCTGTTTGTCTACATTGGCAAGGTGTCCGTCTACGACATCAATGAGAAGTTTGACGAAAACTGCGCCAACTATTGGTGGCGCAACCTGTTCTTCATACAGAACCTGTTCGACCACAAGGACATGTGTGCCAATTGGACGTGGTCGTTGGCATGTGAGATGCAATACTTCCTCATCGCTACCATTCTATTGTTCGCCTACACCAAGTAAGTAGCCGTCAGTCAACCAGTCAGTCAGTCAGCATAACAATTTTCTTCATTGCAGGCACCCACGGTGTGTGAAACTGATAACGGGAACGCTTTTGGGCGCCAACATTATGTGGTCCTATGGCATCGGATTTAATACCAACTTTCAGTTGTCGTTCGATACGCTCTTCACCACTGGCACAGACATCTACATAAGTCCCTTCGTGCGGGTAATGCCCTACATCATAGGTTGCATTGCCGGCTGGGCCTATGTGGAGTACCAACTGCGTCCCACTGATATGAGCGATTTTAAGGAGAGCCTCTGTTGGAACCTCTCCATTATCGTTTTCTTTGTATGTCAGTACTCGACCGTTAAGAGGGATGTGTCGCCGGTGACGGCCATTTCGCTGTTTGTCGTTGGCCGGCTGCTGTTCTCCATGGCCATCAGTTGGGTTATTATCGGCAGTGCAGCGGGTCGCGGTGTTGTGTGGTCAAGGTTTTTGGAAGCCAAAGTATTCCAACACCTGAACAGAATCTCTTACGCCTTCTATTTGCTCAATCCATTTGTGATTGCCTTCTTCTTTGGTCTAACCAACAGCAGTACTCATGCCGATCCGTTTATGTTGGTAAGTATTGCTCGTCTTCATTTTATTGTATTTGGAAACGTTGAATTGAACCGTGCATGTTTCTCTCCCGCTCTCTCTCATTGGCAGTGCGTTCTGTGCACCGGCTTCACCATAATTGTGTATGCGGCTTCCGTGCTATTTTCCTTGGCCTTCGAAGTTCCCTTTTGCAATTGGTCGTCGCATTTGCTGCGGCGCAGCAACACCCCACCCAAGGCCAAGAGTGCATAAGTACTTCAAAGTTTTTTGAACCTATTGTGATCGCCCATTAACCTCCGCATCGCCCCAATCACCGTCCATTTCATCACATTGCCTGGCATTTCATCGCAACGAACTAAGTCATTACAAGTCTACTCAGACACCATCTCATGAGCATTAATTTAATTAAAATATAATTTTAGAGTACTAGCGCATCTCGCATCTTGCATTCTATGCATGATATGTAATTTTTATCAGGGATTAGAATTCTTATACCATCTTTGTACATTAAAGCTATGTTAGTCTACAAATTACTTAGTGCTGTAAATACATATTAAAATAATAATAAAAAAAAACTATACAAACAATCATCTATGTATGTATGTCTGAAAATTCATTTTATATGTTCCGAAATTTCTAGCGTCTAATCGCGAAACGGATAACAATTTTGGGGGTCAAGTTCGGGAGAGTTATTCTCTTGTCAAAAGAACAACAAACAAGTAATGACAAGTGAGCAGGAGCAGGAGCATTTCAGTGATTCAAAAGCCATGCATTGTTGATACCAATTGTAGATCATTTATACGATGATGCACCATCGGATGGGGGATATAGAACTTCATTATGCCGTTTGTAAAAGTAATACAATTCACATTTTCCCACAAACATTTCATTAAGCAACAGGGGGCAAAATTCAAGTTTAAGCTCAATGGTAGGCGAGTCCGAACGGCGAGCCGTAGTGCGATGCCTCTTTGGGGAGAGGTTTTCACATGACTGCCATGCCATTTTTTTGAAATGGCACAGTACCTCACAAATGTCGCCAGCATTAGGAGCGGATAACCACCGCAGAAAATTAATTAGTGTGTTCTCGCCAGGATTCGAACCCAGGCATACGGCGTCGTAGGCGCACACGGTAACCTTTGCGCCACGGTGGCCACCACCATAAAGCAGATTGTAACACCCCAAAAGATAGATTTAAAATTCGTTGTTGTAAATTGTATATATTCTTGATCGTCATGACATATAGCCATGTACAGTTGTGTTCAAAATAGTAGGAGTGTGATCCTCAAAGAAACAAAAATTTATTTCTTAGAAAAAATATTTTTTTTATTAAAATTTTTTTACGTAAAATTAATTATTAATCAATTTTCTAAATTGTATAAAAATAAATTATTTCAAGTTTTTTTTTTTGCCTGTTAGGGCGATATCATTAAATTTTACAATTTTTGTTTGTTTCTCTTTCGAGACGGGCTGAATGATCGAAGATGGAAATGGAAAAGGAAAGCCAAAGGTAGCAACACACACCAACCACAATGGGACGCGTTTCGTCTTTGGTTAGAAGACTTTTCAACCATATTAGGTGTGATGGCTTCAAGGGCCGTGTTATGGTATGTTTGGTATGGTATTTAAATCGTATTTAATTACCACATTAACCAAGCTCGACCTGTACCGTTGTACAGAAAGCTCTAATCTTGTAATATACTATTGTCCCACCATGTTCGACTGTCTGTTTTGTAAATTGTGATTTAAATTGCATATTGGGAAGGCCGAAAGGCGTCTATCTAGGCCCTGTTCCATCAAATAATACAGTTTACCATTCGTCGGTATGCAGTGGAAGAGGAAGAGTTGGCATTAGCAAAGAGGGTAAAAAAGAAGAAGAGTTGGCATTAGAGCCCAATTCGGGATGACGAGTGACAAAAGTTAAAGACACAACATGTCTGAATTGCCTACGATATTTCGTTTTTCCTTTTATTCCAACTTTCGGTTGCAAAGAAACAAAGCAAAATACGAAAAAAATATTCGAACGAATACCCCAATCAGAAAAACCCGAAAATGTGGCAAACCTCAATGTGAATCCAATTGGAATATATCGAACTGGTTGTGTCTTTAGCGGGAGTTATATTATGATATTGGTAAGACAAAACAGAAACCCACTCTTCTTCTTTTTTACTCTCTTTGGCGTTCCGTTCTTAAGCATTTTTTCAGCGATATAAACAAATCCAATTGCCTTTTCGTAGAAAAAGTACATGAATATGTACATGTGTACACACGTACTCATTCTAACAAACCAAACAACCACCATTGACCGTCAAATATCCACCTTACTGAGGTGAATAACTTTTAATATTAGTTATTCACTTCAGTGAATAACCCAACTAGGGTCAAGAGGGAAACATTGACTGTGTAAAGTTTCGTGTACATATCTCTATTCGTTTTTCGAAGATTTTTCGACTTGCAGCATTGTGTAGCAGTGGATAGAAAGCAAGGGACACAAGTGATGTGATGTTGTTGCTGTTGTGCTTACTATCAGCAGTGGATACTAAAGGCTCTATTACACGGCATGTAGTTGTTTTAAGACATGTCAAATGTAGCACATGTTGAGTTGTACATATTGTGTGATAAAAATGAAACTAACATATGAAAATCACTTATCAAAAAAGCCCATGTAATTTTTTTAAATTAGAGCGTGCTCTATTCCTTCTGACAAAAACATATAGAAATCAGCTGTTTTTGTTGTCAGTCGAATGAAAGCAACACTAAATTAAATTGTTTTCACAAATTTATGATTTATTCAGCTTTCTCACAACTTTTACAATTATAACGCATTGTAAAAATCCGATTTTACTAAAATTTTTAAGGTTATACGAATATAACATACAGGTGTGATAGCAATAATGATGAATCGTACGTAACTTGTATATACAAAAAGTAACATGCCATAAGACATCTACATGCCGAATAATAGCGCCTTAAGCAAGGAACAAATGTTTTTGCAATCAATGCATTGCACACAAAAATAAATGTTGGCACAAGTAGATTTAAAGAAGTTTTCTGACTGAGATACTGGCCAGTGAATAGAAAGAAAAAGTATCACAGAAATGGGCAGATTTTGTTAGTTGAAACAGTAGACGGACACAACAGCTCTATGTTTGTTAGAACAGCAGTCATGTCTGCTTTCTCGTTTTCAGAAGACGAAAACTGTTGTTTATGCATTCATTACTGCTATTTTGAATAACAAAATTCGTTTAGTGCACCAACGATATCTGTGTATGTATGTGTTATCCATATTTCATCGAAATCCGATAAAAATTCACCATTTATATAAACAAAAAGTTTATTCGGGAAATCGATCGATATAAAGCTGCATGGTCGGAATCCCAGCCCAAATCGTATACATTATCCGAAATATATACGATTTGGGTTGGGACTTGGATAGAGAGATCGGTCTGTCCATTGTAATCACTCTTGAGAGGTGGTGGACAAATGCACACATACTGTTGCAGATTTCGATGTGTTGAAAACGGTTCAGCCTCATCCTATGGTGGAGGGTATAAAAAGTAGGTAAAGATGTAGTGCCCTCTCGTAAAAAGCCATAGTACCGATTCAGGCTCGTTTATATATCCTAAGGGAGTATTACAGCTCAATCAATCATATGGGAATTCTCATGAAGCCCACATATTAAATTGATTTTTTCCGAAAGATTAAAGACGTAGGAAGAAAGCCGCTTCCACTTGGAATTCAAATAAGTAAATTTCTCTATCTTCTGTTAATGCGCATTGAAACAGTTATAAAATGTAGCGTATAACTCATATTTTTGCATTTGTAGAAAGTTTGTGTAGTGCTTAGTGCCAAAGTTTTGGTGTGGTTTCCCCCCATGTGCATTCTCCTTGAAACTGTTCATCTCGCCATTGCCCACTGCTGAATATGATAATCATAAATATAACTAATATGGGATTTCATACTACTCTAGGCATCCCAGTGAACACAGCCTGTTACCGATACAGGGCCATCATGCTGCATTGCCACAATGGAAAATTGATTGCAGCCATTTATAGAGACCACCCCAAAAAAATTATTGATTTCCAAGCTGAGAGCGGCGGAGCACAACATCGACTCCCATTGTGTGCTACTTGTGCTTGTGCGCATGTAGCCGCACAAAGTTCAAATGTCCTACACCGAACTGGATTCTTTTTTAATGTTTTGATTTTATTTTGGCATTGCCAATTGGCAGGCAAACTGACCGGAAGAAAAGCACACTGCCTAAGTAATACTGCGCGTTAAGAGTAGAGTGCGCCTTTACGATGCACTTATTTTTCTTAGGTGTGCCTTCGTAATCAAGGCTATGCCGTAACGAGTTCGTTGATATCGTCATGCCTTATACGGCATGGAATCCCTCAAGTGTTGGTTGCTACATCGATTAAATCACCATGAGTTAATATACGAACAACCGTGTTACAGTGTTACGTTTTCGATTATTTCGAGTCGTGGTCTAAAGAAAGTCAACTGGAAAAAATCATTGGTTTTTAGAAGAAATGCTATTTATCAAGGAAATAAACATTTAATTTATAAGATTAAAAGCCCCCTAGAAATGTGTTATAAGTTTCATATTTATACCAATGAAGGTCTTCTAAATAAATCACAACCTCTGGACTTTTTTCAGAGAAGAATTTTTTAATTCGGATTTCGCGAACCGGTTATAACATGAACTTCTATTTAATTATAAAGATCACTCTACCCCAGCGCTTACCTTCCGTTTTCTTGGTATAATTTTTATTCTTCGGCTTGGCATCAAAAAAAAAAAAAACACCTCGAAATATTCGGTTAAGACCCAATTGCACGCAAAATATCGAAATATTCTAGACAATGCACTGGGTCTCAACCCCCTGGTTTTCTAACCAAAACTATTTCAGTAGTTTGTTTGTAGTTGTAAAGCCCTCAAGAGAACTTCGATACCTCTTTTGTATCCTACTTTTTGTATCAAATAAAAACAAGTAACAACCCGGAAAGTTCGGCGAATGTCAAATCGAAGGATGGATTTGTATGGTAGTTTAAACCACTTACCCGCGTCTATTTGCAATCCCCAACAGCCTAGCTCGCTATACTAACTTTGACAGATGGATCGAGTTGGAAAGTCGAGATGATCTCTTGACATAGTCACAGATAAATCTTGCATAAAAAATCTTAAACTCATGAATAGTTTGAACTGGCTTGTAAATGGGTCATATCAGGCCATGTTAAGATTTAGATGTCACATAATTCGATTCTCTGGTTTGATTAAATTGGATTGCTAGATTTTTTAATTTTAAGGATTTGGGGAACACTGTGATCCAAGCCTTCTTCTATTGATTTAATTAAAATATTAAAGGCTTTGTCTTGACATTTTCTTGTTTACCACTGACAAATGTAACTTCAATGATAGTCTGTGCTCAAATGGCCATTGAAGCATCCAAAGTGTGTCTTAAATATCACGCCTGAAGGGATGTATGGCAGCGACAAGGGACAGATTTAGTTGAACACAACAACTCAATGTTGGTAATGTGTTGGAAGCTGAAACGTTTGGTACATCTATACACTCTTAAAATTCATGATTTCTAAAACTTGGCTATAAAATTCCAATAATTTGGAAATTTCTCTCCAATTTATTAAAAAAACGTCCCACCCAGTGTTACCAGTATTGGGGATTTTCAAAATTTTTGGCTAGTGGTTTGATGGAGATTCGGAGCAAAAATCTGGGATTTTTGGGGAAGAGTTTTCGGTTCAAAATTTTGGATTTTACCTCCACTATTTTTATACCCACCACCATAGGATGGGGGTATACTAATCTAGTCATTCCGTTTGTAACATCTCGAAATACTCGTCTAAGACCCCATAAAGTATATATATTCTTGATCTTCTCCAAACTCTGAGTCGATCTAGCCATGTCCGTCCGTCCGTCGGTCTGTCGAAAGCACGCTAACTGTCGAAGGAGTAAAGCTAGGGGGTTAACACAAATACTCACAAATACTTCTTATTAGTGTAGGTCAGTTGGGATTGTAAATGGGGCAAATCGGTCCATGTTTTGATATAGATGTAATATAAACCGATCTTGGGTCTTGACTTCTTGAGCTTCTAGAGACCGCAATTCTTATCCGATTTGGCTGAAATTTTGCATGTGGTGTTTTGGTATCACATCTGACAACTGTATGGTCTAAATCGCTTCATAACCTGATATAGCTGCCATATAAACCGACCTTGGGTCTTGACTTCTAGAGCTTCCAGAGGTCGCAATTCTTATCCGATTTGGCTGAAATTTTGCATGAAGTGTTCTGATATGGCTTCCAACAACAGCGCCAAGTGTAGTCTATATCAGTCCATAACCTGATATAGCCGCCATATAAACCAATCTCCCGAATAGTCTTCTTGAGCCTCTAGAAGGCGCAATTCTTATCCGATTTGGCCGAAATTTTGCATGAAGTGTTTTATTTTGACTTCCAACAACTGTGTTAAATATGGTCTAAATCAGTCTATATCCTGATATAGCCGCCATATAAGCCGATCTTCCGATTAGACTTCCTGGGCTTCTAGAGGGCGAAATTCTTATACAATATGGTTGAAATTTTGCATATGTCGTTTTGGTATGACTTCCAATAGCTGTTCTAAGTATGGTCTAAATCGGTATATAACATGATATAGCTGCCATACAAACCGATCTCCCAGTATGATTTTTTTGAGCCTCTGGAGGGCGCAATTATTACTCGATTTGCCTGAAATTTTGGAGGTGGTGTTTTTCTATGACTGGTGTTTTTCTATTCGAAAAAGTCATTTAAAGAACTTGACAAATGCGATCCATGGTGGAGGGTATAAAAGATTCGGCCCGGCCGAACTTAGCACGCTTTTACTTGTTTTTGTCTGGTTTTATTTTACAGAGTCCGCGAAAGTGCTGAGGAAAGACACTTTTGTAGAAATATTTTGCTTGAATATTGTGATAGGTCCATTCTCGTTTCTCCTGGCGAGTACATCAGAAACAATTTTCGGCGGTGGTTAGTTATGCTCTCCTATTGCTGGCGACATTTGGGTACTATGGAATGCTCATGGGCAAATTAGCATTTGCATTCTCGATAGTCGGTTATGCCATTTCCTATTTCATGGTAAATGTTTGCAAATCACATTCCACTATTTTTGATTGGATTTTTAATTTTTCTATTATGCAGTAAAAGAGAATATTTTTCCAGGCTTCAATGAGTGGCACACACACACACACAATGTTGAAACGCTATTTTTTTCTTCATTGTTCAGAAAAAATATTTACATCGAGTGTATATTTTTTAAACAAATAATTTAATTTTTTTCTTTGAAGTTAACGACAGTGGACGTACAACGTGAGCCGAAATACGTAGTGTGGAGTAGATGAGAAACAGTCCATCCTAACATTCCGAGTCGCAATAACATTTCACGCAGCTTTGCGAATGGCCATAATCTGCAAAGTCCGTTTCCGCTCTTTTCTAAAAATAAGAATGCAAACACCAGTTTTTTTTTGGTTGAACTATCTCTTAAATATTCTGTTGGTTGTTTTATTCTGCGAGTACTTTGTAAGCAATGAAGACTGTTCGATCACCCTCAATCGAATTTGCCATGCGAATGCCATGACCCTACTCGCTTTACAGCGGCAAACACACCTCTGATGTGCCATACTCGATACTCGTTCACATAAACTCCCATTTTTCACAATGATGTCTACGAGTTGGAATTAATGTTTAAATTATAATTTTTCGTGTGATTAGTACCCTTATTATAAATTCTTTATTTTCATAAAAACGTTCAATATTTGCCAACGCTCTACTTATTTACATCATGGACTTCTGTTATCTTTTTTATATTTGGTTTTTCAATAGAAAAAAGCGGCAGACAAATGTTAGTTGTGGACCATAGATTATGTTTTTTTTTGTCAATTCTCCAAATATGTATACGAGTGTGTATCCCACAGATCGGTTTTACGTTAGACGATTTTGTTTTAGATGTGAATCATGTTTTTAATGTATGCTTTAAAAATTAATAATGCAAATTGGTTCTTACTTGAAAGACTTTTCAATTGCTTTCTTCTTGATGTCAATCTATTTCGACTATCTGGTTCGGCATAGTTCGACTATAAAACCACTTCCATAAAGTGATTTAAGATTTTTGATAAAAACAATGCTCAGTTATGTCCTCCAGCTACCATATTCAAGTCAGTTCGAATAGGTCTTTATAAACCGATTGTCAGGTTTGAGCGCTTTCAGATCATCGGTTTTATGCGATAAAGCAAATGGGGCCCTGTTAACAGTCTTGGGTATGCACCCCAAACAGTTTATAAATAAATGTCTACTCGATGGTCCCAAAATACCAAAACTTGCTTTGTGAGTGGCATACCATCTATTTTGTTTAACTATTGGTCTCAATAAACGCGATACGACGAATATTGACGAATTTCATCCGGCCACTCTAAATAAGTTTCTGGCCTAGGCCAGATTGCTGCCAGGTGCAGCTACTTGTGTCGATTGTTGCAAAGAAATGTTAAAAAAAAAATACGATCGCTGTGCTTCAAAATACGTTTAGAAGATCGTCATTGATGACGAATCGTGCATTTATGCGTATGAGCCCGAAACAAAACAGCAATCGACAGTGTAGAACTTCGGAGATGAGCCAAATCTAACGAAAGTTGTCCGTGGGTGAAGCACTCCAAGGCAAATGGTCGCTAGTTTCTTCGTCAAAATTGGTCATGTGTCGACTACTTCGCTTGGGTAACGTAGAACGCTCAATTCTGGGTGGTACATCACAATTTGTTCGCCTGAAGCCTTCGGAGAAATTTGAAAAACGAACAAGAGAAGACGAGTATTTATTCACCATGAAAATGCGAGTTGCGAGAATTGACTTCTCCAATAACTTCTCTTTATTCTCGCACGTAATTGGTTGGCAATTTTTAGCTGCTGAAAATGCGAAAGTAGACATGAATGCTGTGTTAGCAAGCATATGATTTTTTTTAGCAAAACTTTTGCTAAATTCAAATTTTGCCCATGAACATCCCACTAAGGAACAGGGGCAAACTTCTCACATATCAATGAGTGCAGTCCGATTCAATTTTAAGCTCAATGAAAAGGGTCATTTTTTTATAGCCGAGTCTGAACGGCGTGCCGTAGTTCGACACAACTTTGGAGAGAAGTTTTACATGGCATAGTACCTCACAAATATTGCCAGCATTAGGAGGTGAAAACCACCGCTAAAAACTGATGGACCCGCCAGTTTTCGGACCCAGGCGTTCAGCGTCATAGAGGGACATGCTAGCCTCTGCGCCACGGTGGCCTCCCGTGCCATCATAAAACTTTGAACTTTTAATGGCAAAATCAGCTATAATTTTGAACGCATATTCCTACTGGAGCGACAAACTGGCATACAAATTATCAAGTCAAATTTGCCAACGTTCTGTATGCACACGACGAACAGTGGAAGAAAATCGAAAAAAAAGTAGTAAAAAATATGCCGTGTGAAAATGGGTAGAGATGTATCTTTTAAATTTGGAATGGCTAGTGAGATCGTGTGCCAAATTTCAAAGCCCTATGTTGTTTGGGCGACTTTTGATAGGCCCCTAAAGTAGGTCACCTCGGTGTTTCAAAAAATTGTTGGGGCTGCCAAGTCTTCATTTGTAGTCAGATTTTCAAAAAATCCCTACAAAAAGTCTGCAATATCTCGACTGGTTAGGGAACAGATTGGCTTCGTATTTTGCAATTAACAAATGCATTTGTGGTTCGATTATCATTTTTATGCATGATTTGTATTTGTGACAAAATTTACAACGCAACAAGTTTCCACATCCACTATTCAGTTAAAAGTTTTACAGTCTGGAGGTAAAATAAAGTGAAAAGAGTGTTTTTTTTTTGGTAAAAAAAAGTATTTTTATTGATTAGTCTGTATTGAAAAAACTTTTCCTTTTTTTTGCAAAGAGAACATACTGAGGATGCGACTTAAGTGAAATTTGAATAAGATGTGTCAACTTAAAAAGGTGCTATATGTACTTCAAAATGGACAATTTTTTATTAAACAATTCGAAAAAACCCCTCGAGTTCAAAATTCCAAAGCCCTGACCCCCGATTGGGCACATGCAAAAAATGCAAAAAATTTTTTGCCCCTTACAATATTGGTAGCCTCCACAGAATATTTACTAAAAAATGCCGATTTTGAAAAATTCTTTGCTTAAAAGGGGTATTTTGCGGATTTTTGAAAAAAATCTGTCACAATTTATTTTTAGTTTTTTAGTTTTATTTGCAATATTCAAAAAGAATTACCGAGATAACTTTATTCGTTTTTTTCTTAGAATTATTTCAATCTTTAAATTTTGCACATGATCTCTCAAACCCCTCAGCTCTAACCATTCCAAATTTCAACGAGATATCTCTACCCGATCTCACACGGCATATTTTTTACTTGTAACTTGTTTTTTTTTTTTTTTGATTTTCTCCCACTGTACGACGTGCAATTATTTTTATCGTCTTGGTTGATGTCTATTCAAAGTTGTGTCTCGAATATTAATACAATTCTTCCCACAATTCGGATGCGGGTTTACTAATAAATCCCAGCAGGTCAAAGGTGATTATAATTCGCAATAAACATACCTACATCAGAGCTGACGTTTGCCTGCGCCTTGGAACAACACCAATTGAAATTGTTGATAGAATATAGAATCTTTGTGCCATATTAAATAATCATTTCAGTTGGTCCGATCAAATAACTTCCACTTGCGGCAAAGTATATTCCATGCTTCGAAATCTGTGGGTTACTCAACTTTTTACACCATTGACCTGACTTTTTACACTGCCGACCCTTCTGTATGCCGCATAAATCTTCAAGGGCTGAAAAATGAAAGATTCAGATAACATTTAATAACACCATACGCGATATACATTGGTTGTACAAATTCGAAAGAGGACCTTTCTTCACCCTGAAAGTACTAAAGTCTGTGCTATTTCTACATAAAATAATTCAGACGCACAAGCCAACATACTACTTATACAATAGACTGAATTTTGGCAGACCTTCAAGAGGAAGGAGCGTAATACAGATATGTCACCGTCGAAAAACGGGCTAAACACTTTTTTATGCTCACGATCCGTCTCTGGAATGAACCCTTTAACGATCTATAGATCATAAGAAATAGATTCTGGAATAAAATCTAAGCAGAATCATTAAATAAAGCAGAAAATTGCTTATAAGTAATAATTTATTAATTTAATTTGTTTGTATACAGACTTCATTTTTTTCTTGTTTTGCCATTGCAATACAAACTTTATTCTTCTAGAACCATAAATTATAAGATATCATATTGTTGTATTAGAAATACAGATAAAATATTATTGTTATTATATTATTATTGTAACATTATTAAATGGGTTTTAAAATAACAAAATTCAGAAATAAAAATAAATAAATAAATTGTTTTGCAAATAGAGCACAAATAGTTTGTTTCCATAATGGAAAGTGAAGTATTTTTTTTTTTTTTAATTTTTGCCAAAACTGCTGCTTATATGCAGACAGTGTTTAAGATAAGCAGTTGGATTTTTTTCTACTTATAAGTCGGATAACAAAGAACTAGACTTTCTTATCTGAAATACCCGATGTCGATAGATTGGTTAGAAATTCCACCCAGAAAGATAAGTGAATGGGCAACCAATGAAAACAGGGAAGATTGAGGATAACGTGGGGAAGACATCTCAAAAATGTACACTACGTTTTTCGGCCACGACACAATAGATTCAAGTTTGGCCACATAATGATTTCATTAGCTTAATATGCTTATATCAGCTGAGGGGAAAGCAAGCGTTCGTTCGTTCTCTTCGCTGTGGTTTTGTGGCCTTCTTAATCAATTTCAAATATTAACGAAGGATATTCCTCTCAAATGCTACAAGTGCGGTCTCATCAATATTGATATATTGTGGCTTGTACTTGAACTTCTTGGCCTTACCACTTATTGGCCAATATTATTCTTTATTTGTGTCCGTACTGAGTCAGATATATTCGCTGGCTGCTTCAACCAGTGTTCTGTTTTTTGTTAACGTGGTGCCTTGAAGTTTGACTTGTTTAACTTGATGTAGCATTCATTTAATGTCAGGCTCATATTAGCAGATTATTTCTCGATTTTTCCTAAGGCTGCAAATACCGATCGAACTTACCGAACCAGGATGAAGAAGAGTTTACTGAAAGAAATCAGATTAATCCGCATCTAATGAATGGGGGAAGTTTTCTGAGTGAGTTTCTGAAATCATATATTTTATAGCCGCCACCACATTGGTAGCAAGATTGTTGAAATTAAACATATTTTTTCTATATGTATGATTCACCCATTCAATCTATGATTGTCTTGACTGAATGCACATGACAAATATCATAGAAACTCTAACAGATAGGAGGCGATAGGCAAAATTCAAGTGGGTAAATAAAAAAAAGCCAAAAATATCGAAAAATGCAGTGCAAAAATGTAAGTTGTACTCAGAAGGCTCCATTCAGCTAAATTCGGCCAGGCCGAATCTTATATACTTCACTATTGGATGGTTTTTGTCCTGGTTTTCTAGACGACGCAACTGAATCTGATAAATACGCTATCCAGGAGATGTATTAATTTGTAATCTGATTGAAGATCCGCAGGGTTGTTGAAAGACATGAGGAACTCAACATGCTAAATTCGTGCCAAATTGAACGTATGATCAGACGATTATGAAATCAAAGCAGGAGAACCATGCATGTGAAAGGTAGATGAGGTTATCGACTAATTTGGACCACACTTATCATGGCTGTTGGAAATTTTGTGGGACCTAAGTCGACGAATGGAATTTTCTGTGGATGCTGAGTGGACTGTAATTTAGCGGGTGGTGGCTTAACTTATCCTTGCTGGGGTTGTAGAAGAAGTGAAGTATTATACTTTACAGAAAAGGCAAGTGACATGTCGTACTAAAATGCTTATAACTAATAATTCGCAAAAAGGAAGACATCTTATACAGTATATAGTTCATAGTAATTCAATATAATTCAATGACATACAACTTATTCTACGATATATTCTTAATACTTTTCTGTATTTTTATACCCTCCACCATAAGATGGGGGGTATACTAATTTCGTCATTCTGTTTGTAACTACTCGAAATAATCGTCTGAGACCCCATAAAGTATATATATTCTTGATCGTCGTGACATTTTATGTCGATCTAGCCATGTCCGTCCGTCTGTCCGTCTGTCTGTCGAAAGCACGCTAACTTCCGAAGGAGTAAAGCTAGCCGCTTGAAATTTTGCACAAATACTTCTTATTAATGTAGGTCGGTTGGTATTGTAAATGGGCCATATCGGTCCATGTTTTGATATAGCTGCCATATAAACCGATCTTGGGTCTTGACTTCTTGAGCCTCTAGAATGCGCAATTCTTATCCGATTGGAATGAAATTTTGCACGACGTGTTTTGTTATGATACCCAACAACTGTGCCAAGTATGGTTCAAATCGGTCCATAACCTGATATAGCTGCCATATAAACCGATCTTGGGTCTTGACTTCTTGAGCCTCTAGAGTGCGCAATTCTTATCCGATTGAAATGAAATTTTGCACGACGTGTTTTGTTATGATATCCAATAACTGTGCCAAGTATGGTTCAAATCGGTTCATAACCTGATATAGCTGCCATATAAACCGATTTTGGGTCTTGACTTCTTGAGCCTCTAGAGTGCGCAATTCTTATCCGATTGAAATGAAATTTTGCACGACGTGTTTTGTTATGATACCCAACAACTGTGCCAAATATGGGTTAAATCGGTCCATAACCTGATATAGCTGCCATATAAACCGATCTTGGGTCTTGACTTCTTGAGCCTCTAGAGGGCACAATTCTTATCCGATTTGAATGAATTTTTGCACGAAGTATTTCGTTACGATATCCAACAACTGTGCCAAGTATGTTTCAAATCGGTCCATAACCTGATATAGCTGTCATATAAACCGATCTGGGATCTTGACTTCTTGACCCCTAGAGGTCGCAATTATTATTCGATATGCCTGAAATTTTGTACGACGGATCCTCTCATGACCATCAACAAACGTGTTTATTATGGTCTGAATCGGTCTATAGCCCGATGCAGATTCCATATAAATCGTTCTCTCTATTTTACTTCGTGAGCCCCAATGGGCGCAACTCTTATACGAATTGGCGGAAATTTTACACAGGTCTCCAACATATAATTTAATTGTGGTCCGAACCGGACCATAGCTTGATATTGTTTTAATAGCAGAGCAACTCTTTTCTTATATCCTTTTTTGCCTAAGAAGAGATGCCGGGAAAAGAACTCGACAAATGCGATCCATGGTGGAGGGTATATAAGATTCGGCCCGGCCGAACTTAGCACGCTTTTACTTGTTTTTTTTTTTAATTGAATTAATTTAAAGTGACAAATTCAAACTTGTCCACAAATAAAACATATTTTTGGAGTTAACAAGGCCACAGTAATCAAATTCAATTTAAGTTCAATATTAACTAACAGTTATTAAATTGTGCTTACTTCCAATCATGTTATTGTGAACTCAAGATTTGAAAACTGTAAGTTACATATATTGAACTAAAATTCCAAGCTTCTTTAAATAGTTCATTCTGTAATAAGTTTCAAATTAATAAATAAATTGCTAACTCTAATGGTATCATTCGTTTCGGGTACGGCGAGGTAGATGAAGTTGTTGTCTATCTTACATATATTGAACTTAAATTCCAAATTTCTTTAAATAGTTCATTCTGTAATAAGTTTCAAATCATCTGATATGCTTTTAGCCACGTTTGGTAAAGTGCTTGCTCAATAAGATATTAGTTTAAGTAAATTTACTAGCACTAATGGTGTCATTCGTTTCGGGTACGGCGGTGCCGAGGTAGATGAAGTTGTTGTCTGTGTCAAAGTTTTTCGTTGAAAACCGGAAGCTCGATTTTGATTTTAGAGCCATGATTTCTTGGGTAGACTACGATTTAAATAAACGCTTATTGAGTATTTTTTTATCACAAATTGCCCCACCCTAATCCGCATGTGCAAACAGCAAGCCATTTAGGGCAGAATTCTGCTTGCAGCATGTTCTTAGGTAACCCTCATTTGTCTATATTCACAAGCGCCACCAACCAGTCTAGGTGCGAACTTCCAGTTCTTTATCTACAGCGGTCAAAAAAAGTATTCATCATTAGCAAAATTGATAATAAATTCACTTATTTTGGGTAATTGAAGAAAATTTAAAGTAAACAAATAATGCAGTTTTATGCAATAGTTTATTTTTCGTAATATGTTTTAAAATAAATTCAAAAAATAAATTTAATTAGCGCAAAAAATGCAATTTTATATAATAACACCAAAAACAGAACAAAAAAAGTATTCATCATTGATGTGCTATCATCAAAGTCAAATTCAAATATTATTTGGGAATCCCCCTTTTCTGTTTTATTTAGTAAAGGAGGCTTTGCCCTTGACAGCAAATATTTAATTCCATTGAAAATATAGTTTTTGTCAAAATGGGTCGTAAGCAAAACGAGGTTTCTGATGAGGTAAAAGTTTTGATAATAAAACACCACAGGAATGGTTTAACTCAAAAAACTATCAGTGAAATATTAAATAGACCACGATCTACTATACAATCCATCATCAGAAAGTGGACAGAAACGAAAACTGTTGACAATAAACCAAGATCTGGTCGACCAAAAGCACTTTCAGTTGGAGATGTGCGTTGGCTAGTGCGGCAAGTTCAGAAAACTCAGAAGACAAATGCGACCATTCTTCGTAAAAACACTATGGAATATTTAGGGAAGGAAGTTACTACACAAACAATTCGAAATACACTCAAAAGGCATAGTTACAGAGGAAGAACTGCACGTAAGAAGCCCTTTATAAATAAAATAAACCGAGTGAAAAGGCTAAACTTCGCAAAAATGTATGTAAAACAGCCCGAATCATTTTGGAAAACAGTCATTTTTGCAGACGAGAGCAAGTTTAATCTTTTTGGGTGCGATGGAAAGGTCATAGTGTACAGAAAACCAAATACAGAGCTTGAAGAACGAAACACAGTTGCTACTGTAAAACATGGTGGAGGTGGTTTAATGGTTTGGGGGTGTATGGCGGCTTCAGGAGCGGGAAATCTTGAAATTATTAATGGAGTAATGGATCATAAGTATTACATTGACATTTTAAAGAGGAATTCAAAAGATAGTGCTGTAAAACTTGGGCTTGGTAATAACTTTCAATATTATCAAGATAATGACCCCAAACATTCTGCTTTAAATACCAAGATGTGGATGCTGTATAACTGCCCCAAAGTCATTAAAACTCCTCCTCAAAGTCCCGACTTGAACCCAATTGAACATCTTTGGGAACATCTCGAACGCAAATTGAGAACGCGCAAATTTTCGAGCAAGAGTCAAATGCAACAGGTGATAATGGAGGAATGGACTAATATAGACCAAAATATAACCGCTAAATTAGTCCAATCGATGTCAAAGCGTTTAAAAGAAGTTATAAGACGCGGTGGTCGAATAACAAAGTATTAATTTTTCTAAATTATGTTATTTATTTTTTTGTTTTTTTGCAATGATGAATACTTTTTTTGTTTAATTTTTTGTGTTCAGCTGTAAAATGGCCCTTTTTGTTCCAATAAATACTATTTTTTTCTTTAAAAACAATGAAATTGTGTACATATATATCACACAAGCACTACTGCATCATTAGTTTAATATGTTTTTATTCCAATTGTCTTTTGTAGACTTATTAAAAAAAAAACATTGAATGATGAATACTTTTTTTGACCGCTGTATATATAATTTATCTATGGTGTAACTAGATCGACATTGCAAGAATTAAAAACTTAGAAAATATTTCCACCTTCTATTTTGGTTTGTTACAAACAGCATGACTATATAAGTTCACCTTCTTTTCTGAGGTGTAGGGTATTAAAACAAATGTTCTATGGTAATGGATGCGTGTTTTTGTCGCACATTCACACACACTCGCACTCCATTAGATCTCCGATGGGCATATGGATAAAAAGGGCTCTTTCTTTTAAAAGCGCGCTTTAAGCAATTGGCAGTGTAAAGTGTATGGCTTGGTATCAACGGTCCGATTGTGCTGAGATTTGAATTCGTTGACCCTTTTGTCTGTGTTGTTTGCAATTTGCGCTCGAATTTCAAAGTGGTCGATTGGAAAACTGCTTGCCAAGATTTTTCATTCGCCTTTAAGTGTCTCCACTTTGTGGGGAGCTAAAAAGAAAGTCGCCGCGCTTTTCATAGACTCAGTTGCTTTTCGCGCTTGGAATTGTAAACAGTGATTTGCGGTGTGATTTCGGTATTCGTCAGCAACATGCGCTGGTGGTGGAACATCATTTTGGTCAATCTAACTCTGCGGACAGTGTGCTGCAACAAGTCCGCCAACTCCATGGATCGCGACCAACAAAGACTGGTATTGGCACGGCAAAATTTCCTTGTTGGCATCGCCAGCCTAGCAGCAGTGCACGAGACAATCAACACTCGATGTGGTCAAGAACTTGAAATGTTGCTCCAAGCCGTAGAAGATCGTGAAGTTTGGGCCATGAAAGGTGCGTGCATCTCAGTGAATTATGTCTGTGTGTGAACCAAACAAATGGCAAGTGCATCGTCAAAGAACTAATATAACCGCATGGAAAAAAGAGGCCAAATATCAAAAAATCAAAAAAGTAAAACTGATTTATCGATTAAAACTAAAAGCCAGTGTAATTTCCCTTGGTCAAAACAATAAAAAATTCTCCCCCAACAAAATAAGAGTGCTTCTTCACTTCCTTCCCAGTTCACTCCTTTCCATTAGGATCCAAATTGTTTTTCTTTTCTACAACTAAGTGATAAACAAGGAAGTCAAGCAGCATTTTAAAAATTCCTGCGGTTCATGACAAAACTGGTAGCCGTTAACCACTAATAGTGACTCAATGCAGCTCGATGCGAGTTCAATGAAATTATGAGATACGAGCAGAAATCTTGCAACCATGCTCCAAAGCAACTTTCCACGCATGCAACACTTGTTTTTCGTCTATGTGCTTTCAAGATGTTGATCAAATTTTGATTGGTGACATGGTGAAACAAATGAAAAAAGAATAGTTTTTAAACCAACAACTTTAGGATTCGCTTGAAAGTGCGACATGGTCAAGGTTAAATATTTAAAATAAAAAAAAACAATTAAATCAAAACAAGCAAGAATGCAGATAGTGCTCGAAAGTGAAATTTGGCGCAGACACTTCATATTGATGAAGGTCGTTAGGGGATTTAAATGCGAATATTCCACAAGCGCACAGTGGGTTAGGAAAATAAAAGAAGTGGATAGTAAGGACTGTAAGGAATTAAAAAAACAGGGCTATTAAGAATCGGTGAAAAAATCTACAATGAAAAAACCACAATAACTCGATTTCGGTTGTTGTAGCAAGCAAGGATCAGAATGTTCATACGTACTAAAGGGCTGCACAAGTAGAATTGAATGAATAATTGATTGCTCTGACAGCATGCAATTGTCCTGTTAAGTTATGCCAAAAAAATTTGAAAAATAGATACAGGGCACTACAACTGTATGTGACACTCACAAATACATGCACAGACGCCCAAGCGCGGCATGGCGAGACATGTAGGTGACGATCATCTCCAATAGACCAAAAGACAACAGCATGACCTGAAGCATGGTTTGTTGCCATGAGCTATTTGATGGGCGAGTGAGCTCTGCAAAGAAACGGTTGCATGAAAGTGAGAAATATGGAGTACATATTTCAAAAACTACAATAAATAAATGGTGGAGAAAACATATTTTAAACCTTTTAAGAGAATTTCTATAGGAGAAATATAAAGTGTTTTTTTCGTATTTAATAAGGACAACCAGCAAGATTGTTTGTTACCATAAAATGTTACGTTTTGGGGAAAAATTGGCTTGTCAATAATCAGCAATAATAATAATAAAATATAATAATTGAGAAATTCAAACAAAAATGCTATTAACATTTTTCTTACGTGAAATTCCTGGAAACCCTTAAAGTGATGTGTAGTATTTGATGCTTTCTTTAAAAAAAAAAAAATATTGGAATGGCGATAATCCCACTGTTTTGGACTATAAGTAGGGTTTTATGCCATGAACACTAAAATTCAATTTTTATGCCCATAATCAAAGGATGAGGGGTATACTTATCTAGTCATTCCGTTTGTAACACCTTGAAATATTGACCTTTAACCGCATAAAGTATAAATATTCTTGATCGTCTCGACATTCTGATTCAATCCAGTTATGTCCGTCCATCTGCCAAAATCACGATAGCGGTCGAACGTGTACAGTTAACCGTTTGAAGTGTTGCATAGATACTTCTTATTGATGTAATAAGTGATCCTACCCGGGGTGCTATTAGGCCCGAGACAAGTTTAGCTCAGACCAGTGCCCCCTGTTTGAATAATCGATAAAAGTACCAATATATGCAAATGTTTTCAAGAATTGGGTACGATCGTGTGTGATGTGCACACTAATGTACACGCATGTATGCTTGTGTATGTCACTTAAATCTAAAAACGCAGTATAGACGGACAGGTTTTATTTTTGGATTTAGTTAAATCTAGATCATAAAAATTTCAATGTAAATGTGCTGTAAGTAAGGAAATGTGTTAAATAAAGAAAGATTTAAATCAAATTAGTCAAATTGCAAATTTTTCCATGAATATTCCACTAAGGAACAGGGACAAACTTCTCACATTTCAATGAGTGCAGTCCGATTTAATTTTTAAGCTCAATGATAAGGGGCCTCCTTTTTATAGGCGAGTCCGAATGGCGTGAAGTTTTACATCGCATAGTACCTCAGAGGAAAATCACTGCTGAAAATTTTTTTTCTGATTGTCTCGCCAGGATTCGAACCCAGGCTTTCAGCATCATAGGCGGACACGCTAACCTCTGCGCTACTGTGGCCTCCCATTAGTCAGCCGACTTTTTTATGAGAGCAAGTTTTATTTTACAATTATCTTGGCCGCTGGAGCGTTTAAACCAAGATATATTCATTTATAGGTAGCGGCAGTTGCCCAGCAACAAAATTATGAATGCACTATCTGTCAAAATCAGTGATAAGTGCAACTCTGATTTTGTGTATGTTACTAGTTTCCCCCATTTGTCGTTGTTTGGTTGTGTTCTGGTTCTTAACTACAATACACAAACACACAATCAAAACTCGTTGACAGCCAGTGCACTTCGCGAGAAAAAAATTGTACTCAGCTGTTTACGGTACACAATCTGGTTGTTATGTCATGGTTTACACTGCTCTTTAAATCCGGATTCAATGGCTCGATCATCAGTTTTCCCTTAATAAAACCAGCTGACGAAAGCCTTAAATTCGGTTTTAATGAGCAGTGTAAACAGGGTTTAATATCAATTAGTGGGCATCTTGCACTCGCAAAATAATCTTGATAGTATCAGCAAACATTGTCTGCTAATTTTATATAGAAACCTTTTACTTTTGAAGAAACACACAATTTTTAAGATCTTAACGGCCGCTAAACATTTCCTTTATAATAATGTACCTATTGGGCGTTAACTTTTTTTCATTTTCTTATATACTTTAAGAAGATATTGTGACTGCTGTTATTGTAGAAAGTTTGTCAAAATTGTTATCTGAAAACCTTTAGCGATAAAAATTATATCTAATATACAAGTTTTGAAATATTTTTGACATCTTGAGGCTAAAATAAACATTTTGTTGTCTGAAAACAGAATGAAATGTTTGCTATTTTGAAAAAAAAAATCTGCTGATTTCTGATTTTGTTGTTTATTAACAAATTTCTCTAGTTGTGGGCTAAAACTGCAAATTTTGCCCATGAACATTCCACTAAGGAACAGGGGCAAACTTGTGTGGTAGTAGAATGAAAAAGCTCTCTAGAGAATTTGGTTTTTGAAAATAATTTTCTTTTTGATATTTATCATATTTGAGGAGGATATAAATAATTATTAGTTCACACATAGAAAAAAAGTCTGCTCCAAATAGCAAACACCGTTTGCTGACTGTTAGTAGTTAATTTTGCAGCTATAACAGCTGTAGTTCTGCTATTACAGCAGTTGTTCTGCAGTTTCAGAACAGCAGGCTTACTGCTGAAAAGTCTGTTGTTTGCTGAAAATTACTGCTGCTTAATTTATGGTAGGTTTGTTAGAAGAAATAAAATGAAAGAGATTTTGGAAAGAATATGAGAAAATAAAGGTTCCGATCACACACTCACACTGCACACACTGATGTTATCCTATTTGTAAGAGAGTTTTGAGCATAGTCGCATGTGCGCATAGTAAAAAGGGTCATTGTTATCGTAAACCATACACATGTGGCATACCATCAAGCAAATATGAAGCACTTATGCGGCATTTCCCTGTTTAAAATACCTTTGAACTGTTGTTGTTTTACTTTACTGAGCACGAAAGATGGATTGTTGTTGTTGTGTTTAATGGCAAAATATCAGAAAAACTAAACAAGTGGGTTTCCTCGCAAAAACGGAGAGTAAGAAGGGTGGGTAGTAAAGAAAATGTTGGCATAAACGGATTAAGGAATGAAATTTTGAATGATATGTTGACCCACAGGCAAATGGAGATGTGTCTCTCTCAAAGGTGGAGCATACAAAAGTTGGCACAGCCAGATTTAATGAAATTAATGATTAAGATGTGTGTCTCAATGGCTATTTACATTCCATATAGTTTTTCATAAACTATCGATATAAGTAGAAACGAGCTACAAAGCCAAAAGCCACAACAGTATGCGCATTAGCAGATCAATCAAATTAACGAGATATTTTTCACCACCTTTCGAAATGAGTTCCAATGCAAAAATTTAAAAAAATCGGAGGTATGTCCTATAAAGTGAATTTTCCCCATGATAGAATGAATGACAACCATACATATATGCGTATATGAATGTTACGATTCCTTCTTTACATTTCTTTCGCAACAAAGTAAATTTTAACAAATAACAAAATAAATAAGATTTATCTCATTTACTGTAAGTATTGTAAAAACAACAACAAACTGGGTTCCCAACTAGGAACCGGTTCGCCAAGGGTAGTTGGCTCTTTTGGATCAGCACAAAGTATCGCTTCCAATCGATTTATTTATTTTAATAGGATTATACACATTTTACTTTTGTCAAGACAAATTAAATAAAACATTTTTTTCGAACCGGTTTTCAGAAAAGTTCCATAGAAACAAAAATTATGTTGCCATAACCAAAGGAAAGTTTGTTGTTTCGTAGGTTTTAAGCTATAGTGCTGTTATTGAAAAATTTTCATCCGATTACTTGGTAAGGCGAAATGGAGGGTAAATACCCAACAATGGAGATATCTTAGAAAAATTCTGACTCGTGTTTGGTTAAAGGAATCTTAATTCGGGTTTCAATGGTAATAAATGACACCATATGTTTTCTATTTTACACGCTTACCAAAAAAGTTTTGTTTCATTTACCCTATATGCGCTATTACTCGCTTATTTTGTATGAAGAAAAGTGTTTACTAAGTGCCTAGCCTTATACCCATCTTTTAACGCCGATAAAAAGTCAAGAAAGGAGATTCAGCAGATAACTCACAGACACTATTTATTGCACATCATTGTTTACGTACACTAGTATATTAGCCCGCAGTCCTGGGTCAAGTTAAGAAAGAAATATCCCGCATGGCCAAGTGGTCAGTTTGACTTATTGTAGTTACCCAAAACAAGTTTTGCACCCATTTTGTGGCATTAAAGCGATTTTCGCACTTATCTTTAATGTGTTGGAAGGCCAAAAAGTGACGGTATATGTGTGCTGTACAACTGAAGTAAGACCTTTTTTGGTTTAAATTTTTTGTGGCTGGTTAATAAAAAAAGAGTGGGAAGGGCGAAACCTTTCTAAATATTGGTCGTAAAACAAGGTTCGCACTTAAACGGTTAAACAAGACCACTAAGGCGTCCCACTATTGACCTTAAATTTAAACAAACAAAAAAAAGCGTGCCAAGTTCGGCAGGGCCAAATCTTGGGAACCCATCATGGATGGATTCTGCTAAAAGTTGACAAAAAGGATTTGGGCCGTACGTGACACAATTGTTGGAAATCGTACAGAATTTCAGCCGCATCGGATAAAAATTGAGCTTGAGCAGGAGATTGGTTTATATAGGGGCTATGTCAGGTTATACACCGATTTGAACCATAGTTGTCACGATTGTTGGAAGTCATAACAGAACCCCACGTGCAAAATGTCAGCTCAATTGGATAACAACTGCGGCTTTTAGGGATGTCAAATCGGGAGATCGGTTTATATGGGAGCTATATCATATAAGCTATTGGGTTGCCCAAAAAGTAATTGCGGATTTTTTAAAAGAAAGTAAATGCATTTTTAATAAAACTTAGAATGACCTTTAATCAAATATACGTTTTTTTTTAACTTTTTTTCTAATGCAAGCTAAAAGTAACAGCTGATAACTGACGGAAGAAAGAATGCAATTACAGAGTCACAAGCTGTGAAAAAATTTGTCAACGCCGACTATATGAAAAATCCGCAATTACTTTTTGGGCAACCCAATATAACCATATTTGGCACGATTATTGGAAGTCGTAACTGAACACTATGGGCAAAATTTCAGCCCAATCGATTAATAATTGCAGCTCCTAGGAGCTCAAGAAGTCAAGTCGAAGGACCACTTTATATGGGAGCTATACCCAAAACTGAACCGATATGGCCCATTTGCAACGACCTACATCAATAAGAAGTATCTGTGAAAAATTTCGTGCAGCTAGCTTTAAAGGTTCAACCGATGTCGTGATTTCCACAGACGGGCGGACACGAGGATGGGCGAACGGAAGGACGGACATGACTAAATCAATTTAGAATGTCAAGACCATCAAGAATACATATACACTTAATGGGGTCGCAGATCAATATAGTGTTTCAAACGGAATGACTAGAATAGTGTACCCCCCATCCTATGGTGGTGGCTATAAAATTTCCCTTTTTGTTTTGCAGTTGTAGACAATTTCGGTACAATTCCAAAGTCATTTACCTGGGGCAACTATTTCTGGTTTGGCGCGCCCGATTTATGTGACGATCTCAACAAGGCGAACTTCTTAAATCTGGCACATTCTCGGCCTATAATTATCAATGCTACCAGCCCAATGTCTATGGCTCTTATGGTGGTATATATGAACTATACCACACCCTACGATGTTGACGTGAAACTTCCCTTCGAGGTAAGTGTTTATGATGTTCACACACAACCAGATTTAGATTTTATCAATATCTTTCGTTTGATTCCAGAATCTGATTCATGTGGGTCTTTGCCTGCCCGAATCCTGCAATACCACAAGGATACGCCAAGTGGCCGACACATATTTCCAACAGCATAGCTTTATAGCGCAACAACATTTTGATCTGGAAATGAAATCCGTCGAAGTGAAAACCCTTCATTTTTCCCCATCGCACTATTTTTCCTACATTGGCAGTGTTTTGTATATGTAAGTATTATTTAAAACAAGTAAAAGGTGCTAAGTGCGGCCAGGCCGAATCTTATATGCCCACCACCATGGATCGCATTTGTCAAGTTCCTTGAATGAGTTGTTCAATATATATATGAGCAACATCAAGTTATTTGCCTATATAGACCGTACATGTGATGTCTGTTAGAAGTCATAGAAAAATACCACCTGCAGGTTATCAACCGATTTAGACCATACTTGGCACAGTTGTTGCAAGTCATTCTTCAACGATATGTCCAAATGGAGGGTATAAAAATGCAAATAATTATGGATAGAGTGAGGACGTTTTTATTACTTGTCCCATGCCTATTTCGAACAACCGGTCAAAAAGCTCGGCTGGATATGTAGTTGTAGTTTCTATCAAGCGGAGATCATAATGTCATGGCGGCGATTGGCATAAATATCTTCTCAGACAGCCATTAAATTTCTGGGGAACATTCACAATCCAACAACCGCCCTCGATTGCCACCGATCTCTCAACGAGTTAGCTGACAGTTCAAAATTCACCTGTTCTGGGTGCCGGGCCACAGAGATATCCCAGGGTAGTTGTAGAGCAGATGAGCTTGCGAGACTATAAACTGCCTTACACATTCCAGGGGATCTGGAATCTGTGAGTATGCCTCCAGTGACATGCAAGCTAAGTCTTCGGAGCCATGGCAGTGAGCCCCAAGCAAATGTGCCCCAAATTGAAGGCAGTTTTTCGTTGTGATATTATTGATGGAGGCCACCGTGGCGCAGAGACTACCATGTCCGCCTATGACGCTGGGCGCCTGGGTTCGAATCCTGGCAGGAACATCAGTACATTTTTTAGCGGTGGTTATCCCCTTCTAATGCTGGCGACATTGGTGAGTTACTTTGCCATATAAAAACTTCTCCCCAAAGAGGTGTCGCTCTGCGGCCGCCGCAGACAACAAAATATATTATTTTGAAAAAAAAGTGTCGCACCTAAAAAAAAAAATTTATTTTTAAGCGAAAATGTGTCTTAACTTTTAATTTTTGTAGAAAAATAAATATATTTGAGCCCCAAAATGGTGAAATTAGACCCCAATCTAAAATAAAAATGTGCCCCAATATCTTTTACCCCCAATTTTATTGGAAAAGTTCAGAATTACTCGAGGAAACCCAAATGGGCCCCAATAGCTGCATGAAAAAAAAGGCGCCAAAAACACGAAAATATGCCTCAAAAGTTTTGTTGTTGTTTTCCATGTACCTACGTCGTCAGGATCAGGCCCGAAGGGAAACGAATGACAGATGATCACAAAGGGAGGGTTGTGAACATTCCAAAATTATGTGGTCTAATCTAGACTTGAAGAGATACACGGCTTTGCTGTCGCTGGTTAGAATAGACGTCTCAGTCATTGTCAGTCCGTCATGGCAAGTCTTTGTCTGATCGGAAAACATGCTGACAGACTAAAGGTTGCAAGTAACGATTATTAAGGATTATATTAAAAAGGATGACTGACAAGTGCAATTTTATGTTGAAACATAATTCGAACTGAAATTGTTACCAATTATAGTCGATCTCAGTTGAGTATTTCACAACACTAATTGATACACAATTATATTAAAGGCCTTCTATTTCCGCACAACTCCATTGTGGTTTTGTATTATAATCTGCTGTATTTTGTTATGCTTAAATATAACAAAAAATACTTATGGGAGTTGTTGTTTTCGCACATTTAAATACCTACTTTGGGATGGAGATTTCTTTTTCCCGTAAATATTACCAAACAATGTATATGCCTTAGAAATTGTTGTCGTGTTTTCTTGTACCTAGCAGTCATGTGTCTGTCGGTCTAATGATTTTTGGCATTGGTCATACCAGCATTTTTGTTCCTGAGGCCAAATTTTAAACTCCGAGTTTGCCACCCGCACTCGACCGAGCTGCTCAATATACTGACTCTTTGCTGAGTCAAAACAAAAACGGAAAAAATGTTGTTTGTGGTAATGTGCCTACACCAGTGACGACACACAAATGCAATTATGTGCAACCACTTGGTCTTGCTTGGGATTATTTTCCTAAGTACGTACACAGTAGTGTGCAGTAGTGTGTGTATCGTTGCCCATCACTGTTCTATACGCTCAAAAACTCAATTATTCTTTCTAGTAGGGTAGACATAAGAGATTATTGGTCTGGCAAACGAATATTCATCTGCGGCTATCGAAACACTTTTGCAATCAAAGAGTTTTTGGTTAGGTCCTTTTACTGTAGGCGAAGCTGCTAAAGGGTTTACAATAAACAAAGTTAGTTACGTTGAAAAATGCTACGTTTGTGGCTAACGTTTGATAAGTTGAAGAGAAACGTACACCTTGGGGTTTGGACCTTCATTCTGTGAAAATTTCATGAAAATTGATTTGGCCATTTTAGAGTCTCTATGTAACATACCAATGCATAAACTAACAAACAAAGCAACACCTTGATATAATGAGGTAATAGAAGAAGAAGATATAAAGTAGTTGAGTCTATACAAATAAAAAAAAACAAATTTATTTTTTACACAAGAAAAAAAGGCCCACACCCGTTAAAATAAACTGCACTGAGTAACTGAGCAGAATCGTATATAACTGACTTTTTTATTTCCACTTCAATATTTGCAACCATTGAGAGAGCGGTCAATATTGTTATAAGCCGTTGTTAACAGCATAAGATAATAATCAACCACTTCATTTACCATAAGACCATCTTCAAAAAATATACACCAAATCCCACAGGTCATAATATATTGATTGTAAATAGAGACCGGAGTTTTATACAAAATCGAAATTTTGACATCCATTATTTTCAATGCGGTGGTATTTTGCAATAAAATTAAAGTTTGTAAATATACATATAAAGGTCTCAGAACTTCGACTCTGCTTGCAAAGTTTATGTCAAATACCATCACATTTCCCAAATAATTGATGGCAAAGTATCGATTTTGCATAAAAATCCGGACCCTAATTATAAACAACACAAACAATCACCCACCCATTGAGCATAATAGCAATTTCTCTCGCACAGCCAGCCACCTGCTGCCTCTCGTACACATCCTCGCAATTATTGTTATGACTTTAGCATGCTCTCTCTCTCTCTCTCTCAATCTCACTACTGTATCTCTCACACATTCACTTACTTTAATTGGCTATGACAAAACATTTGTCCCATTACCCGAACTGCGCTTCTTCTAAAATCTGTGACACCAAGTTTCGAGATGTCTTTTACTACCTTATATTTCCATCGGACTTTTGGTCGTCCTGGTTTGTGTGTACCACGTGTTTAACTATGCTAACAGAGTTCGTGGTTCATACGACGCCGATACCCTCCACTAATGCAAACTGGGTCATAAATTCTACGCAGAATCTTTCCGAGCATAGTGTCGCCTGCTTTCACAAGTACCTGTCGACAGGTGATCTTGCTCTGGATTATTCTTCGCTGGTGTCATTCGTTTCGTTTACGAGTAAATCTATTAACATGCGGCAAATGTTTCGGTTAAACCTATGTGCCGTTAAAAACATTCGAAATGCTAAATGGAGTGCACACAAAATCTTTCATTGTTTTACGATGTCTCTCCTGTTTCTAGGTTCATCGTTTTCTTTAGCTTCTCAATGCCCGCCATTGTCAAAGCCATACAGTCCAATAAGCAAACCACCAAAAAGCAGCTTCCCTCCTCGCTGGGCCAAAAAGTTGAAAAGCTTAGTGGTGAGTTGCGATGTGAACAGCAGCAGCAGCAACGCGTATTCGACCACAACCAAAGCTCAGTGTGGCGACAGCTTTTGGAGTGCTTTAATATAACGGCCAATTACGAGACTTTTACCAGCTTGGAGAATTCAAATCGCAATTCGGTATTTTTGAGTGCGATGGCGGGCTTGCGCAGCATCATCTGCATGTGGATCACTGTGTTCCACGTCTACTACTATTCGGTGTTCGCCTTGTCCAATGCCCCATACCTTTTTACAAGATTGGAAAAATTCGTCTTCCAGCCAGTGGTGCAGGCGTGCTTCTATGTCGATGTGTTTTTCGTTATGAGGTAGGTGGGAAAGCAAAGCTTTTGTGTTTTCTTGTTGAAACTTACCATCATTTTCAATTAATTGTCGACAGCTCATTCCTATTGGTTTTCAATTTTCTATCGAACGACAAACACTTGCGAAAGATAGCAGTCTCCAGTTGGTGGGAGAGTATCAAAATGTTCCTTAGCTCGGTTATGCAGCGTTACATGCGGTAAGTGTGTCCGTCCCATTCGTCGATTGATTTGATTAAACCGACAACAAACAAAGCCTAAACGAAAGCCAATAAAGCGAATAATAATCGGCTAATCACTTCCATGCGACCGACATTCAAATGATTTTGAATTGATTTCATTCTAGATTGACTCCAGTTATGATTGTCATAATGCTGATGACTACAACCCTATCGAATTTCCTCAACATGTATTCCCCCTTTCGAATGGCCGAACATAGTGGCTACCATTGTGCAAAGTGAGTTCTTAAATTAGCATGTGAACAAATTCATGAATGGGTGTTTCGCTCCATGCGGGTAGAATTCCCAAGTTTGAATGCCCTTCAGATCGACTCAATCATTATCAGTTGGCATGCAAGACTGCGGGATACTTTCTGATATCCATCGAAATTTGTTCTAGTTTCGAGATGCTAAAATTTGTTTTCTTTTGTTTGCAGCAATTGGTGGTACAATATGTTGTATATTCAAAACTTTCTCGATATGAACACCATTTGTGGCTCCTGGACTTGGTATCTGGCCTGTGATATGCAGTATTTCGTCCTTTTCACGGCCCTGCTCTATGTTCATGCTAAGCAACCAACAGCGGGAAAAATCATATTTGTCATATTTGCCATAGGATCGGTGGTCATCGGTTGGATAAGCTACTACATCAGTGGAATAACGTTTGAGTGAGTACAATAAAAGAGTAATGCAAATTTGCCCATGAACATTCCATTAAAGAACAGGGACAAACTTCTCACATATCAGTGAGTGCTGAGTTTAAGTTCAATGATGAGGGGCCGAATCCGCACGACTTGCCGCAGTGCGACATCTCTTTCGGGAGAGGTTTTTACATGACTGCCATCTATTCTTTCAAATGGCGTATTACCTAGTAAAAAAGTAGCATAGTAAAATAGTAGCAAAGCTATAAATTCGGCAGTGTCGAATTTTCAATACCTTCCACCATTGATAATTGAAAATTTACTTGAGCACTTTATACAGTTGTTGAAGGATGTAAATCCCCCGCACCATAGGAAAAGGGGGTATATTAATGCTCTCATTCCGTTTGCAATACATCAAACTGCTGTAAAATCATAAAAGAAATTTCCCACATCTCTAATTGAGATTCCAGCTCGATTTCAATAGATAGCGAGAAAGATGGACATCGCTTAATGTCTGAGATTTTCACGACCATCATGAATACATACATTTGTTTTTGGGTTCGAAAATGCATAGCGCCATGTGTTACAAAGAGAATGGCCCCCATAGAATGGGGGCCGTTATCCATCCCCATCCTATGGTAGTGCGGTGTGCTGGTGTATAGACATTGGTAAGATAGTTAATTTCACATTCTATTACGGAACTGCGGGGATATATTCACTACTTATAGCAGACCTCACAAATATCGCTAACATAAGTAAGACCCAACTGAAATAATTGGATATGATAGACACTCATTGATAGCACTACGGATTGTTGTTAACTGCCTTAAGTTTCTGATAGGCATGGAATAATTTTTCCGTCCGTCTGTCTGCACATACATTTTGTGATTGCAGTACAGTGAAGTATATGGAAATAGGTAATCCCATAGACAAACCCATGTGGTTCTTCTAGGTTGTCACTCTGTACCCCCCAGGTTTCAGCACTTTTATACAATCTTAGATGCTACATATTTGATATTTTGTCCATGAACCGTTGTGGATGTTAAGTATTTCCAAGGAAAAATTTTTATTTTTCAATCATTTTTATTTTTTCATTTATTTTCAGAACCGATGTCATCTATAGTACCCTCAACGAAGTGTACGTAAAGCCCTGGGTCCGAATTCCTCCCTACATTGGAGGTTCAATAATGGGCTGGGTGATGTACAAAATGCAACAGAAACGAAGCCAAACTGTCGGACACCAGGAACATCATCAGTCGTGGTTGCACTCCCCCAACAGAGCTATGCGAAAGATCTTCTGGATGTTTTGCTTTGTGATTTACATCTCCACGAATTTCATGAGTTATTGGCGCTCAACGCCCACATGGGCAGTGGCCACTATAATGTCGGTGGGTAAAATAATATTTGCTCTCTGTGCCGGTGGCGTTATCATCGAGTGCTCCCGAGAGCGCGGCGGGCTATTTAATAGACTGCTCAGTGCCAGACCATTTTTGTTTTTGAACAAATTCTGCTACAGCATCTACATGGTGGCACCGATCATTGTGGGTGCCATGTTTGGCTTGCGCAGGGAACCGACGAATTTCACCGAGGTTGGATCTTCGTGTGATTTCATAGCCATAACTGTGCTGTCCATTGTATCAGGAATGCTGCTTTACATACTTGTCGAACTGCCGTGGCAAAGGGTTTCCAACATTTTACTCAAACCAAAAACCTAAAATCCCCAACTAGTATTAGTACATCAAGTATTTAGATTAAGGACATTGTATTTCAACCCTGATAGTGATAAGACATACTTGTATGCCGAAGGAAGTTTATAAAACACCTGTTCGGAGAAGTGATGCAAAAGACATATGGCCTATATGCGAAGTGTTTTACTATATGCTGGGACAAATTTGTTATGAAATATTTCGAAAAGACTTTCCAGCAGAGAACAATTCCAGTGCAAGTAAAGTAAGTACTCGTGGAGACTCTAACACATGACTCTCGACATGATGAACATTTAAAAAACTATCAAATTACTGCAATATTATTCAAAATCAGATGATATATCTAAATCTTAACCGTCTACGGCAAAAATCCGTACACATCGTAATGGTTATAGAAGAAGAGATTGTGCAAAATTTTAAAAAAGATCGGTAATTCAAGCAAATATGCTTTGAACATGAACATCAAACCAAAAACGTATCGAAGAGTTACGTAATATTTTCTAAGATTACATTAAAAAATCGTTAAAAACCAGCGCTTCTTATGGACATTGATGTGTGATGGATCGCAATGAAACCAAAAATATAAACCACGACACTATTAGCCTGTTTGTCTATAGCGAAACGAACTTTTCGATCAGAAAAGAAGCATTTCGGTATGTACACTTTTTTTCTAAAGCAAGCTAAAAGTAACAGCTGATAACTGACAGAAGAAAGAATGCAATTACAGAGTCACAAGCTGTGAAAAAATTTGTCAACGCCGACTATATGAAAAATCCGCAATTACTTTTTGGGCAACCCAATAGATAGATTGACACTGACGATCAAAAAAGGCTAGAAACTCATCGAAACTGAATAGCAAAAGATGTCTATACAGACGAATCTAGGTCAAAAAGATTGCTTTTTGTTCGCCGGGGCTTCTTTATCGACATCGACTTATAGCCTTATAAGAGTCGCATGCATATGTAATGTACGCTGCATGTATAATAAAATTAGGAGATAAAGCCTAGCACTGAGTTCGGATTTTCGCCCGAACTATTGTCAAAAAGCCTTTGAAAATTAGTGACGAAGATAATGCAAACACATTCCAAAGAATGAGCACTATGAGCAAACTAGCAGTGAAATGTCGCTACGTCAGCATAAATTTCGATTTAAATAATAGCAAATGTAATTCTTTATTGGAATATATTAAATATATAATAAAGAAATATGACCAATAGTAAAAAGTTCAGTGTGAACATAGGACATCAACAAGCTCTCTCCATCTGACTCTATTGTTGTCCAAAGCCTTGGTCTGATTCTACCATATATGGGTTGATTCCAACTCTTCTTTCGTGCAGCGGACCCATGTGTTTCGCTGTCCTTGCGGATCCCAGTCTAGGACAACTCTCGCTATATCACCGAGTGGTCGGCATAGAATACTACGACCCAACCAGGTTCATTTTCTCTTCCGAATTTCTACATCGACGGAGGTAGTGTCTGCTCTCATTTGAAATACAGTTTAGCCAGAAATTCCGAAGTATTTGTCGCAGGCAGTGATTTATAAAAATTTGCATTTTGCGGGAAGTCGTTTGTGTCAAGCTCCAAGTTGTACAGCCATATAAGTCAGAATCGTCACAATACTGGTGAAGATTCTGACTTTTGTATTACGCGAGATATCACTACATCTCCAAACTTTGTTGAGTTTAAGAAAAGCGAAGGTGCTTCTAGCCTTATTGCGGATGTCTACTTCTGATCCCTCGTCATAGTAGGTTTGTTACCAAGATAGGAATAGATGTCAACATCTTTAATGACATGGCCGTTTTAGTGAGCGGTGAGAGTACCCTTATGATTGGGCTAAATATTCGAATTGAATAGCACTCAGTGACGTGTAAGAAGTTTGCCCCAGTTCCTAAGTGCGAAAAACTCCATCCACAATGAGTTTCACTTGTTATTATAAATTCCCGGTTTCTCATTGGTCTTCAAATGGCACTGTGTACATTCCAGTAACATCAATGGAATATCTGTCAAATTTAGGATAACATATTTCATTGCTTTCGGATGTTATTAAATCGCTGACCGGTTTATGATTTTGAATATGGGACAACAGTTTACTCTCTAAAACACTCTCATTGCAGTGGTTCCACTGCAATGAAAGCATTTTGGAGTGTTTGGTCACTAGGACATATTGAACATTTAAAGCAAAACGAAAGATACTGATGCAAGTGCCTTCGAATGGATGGTGTCACTTTCTTGTCGCCTTTTTCTCTTTGGTATTGTTGTTGTTGTTGGTATTCCACAATGCACGAAGTAAAGCTACACAAAAGCGAAGTGTTCACCCCGATTATCATCACTTGTGGTGGTGGTGATCATCGCCTTCGTCGTCGTCATAACCGCCCATACCCCGAAATAAGAAACGCCATCGATTATCATCTTTTGTGGAAACGATAACGATCACCATCTCGCAAGCAAGTCTGTCTCTTCCAAAGAATACAAAAAATGATGATTCTGACTAAAATCTGTCCAAAAGAAACCTGCTACGAGCAGGTAGCTGCAATGACAACTAAAAAATCCCAAGGGATCACTGACTCAATGCCTGTTTCCTTTTACTTACATGCAGGGCTACATAGCACACAATATTAAATGTGTTGGGAAAAAGGATCAGGATTTGAACCGAAAACAATAAATCCATTGTCTAACGGCGGTGAGGGTTGTTTATGGACTATCGGAAAATAAATCCTCCCAAGAAAAGGAATGGTGCTTGTGCACACACCATTGTGTAGGCATGCAGTTTGAATAGCAGGTAGAAAGAAAGATTCTCATGTCGAATCTTGACGCATCTGAAAGTAACCCCCATGAATATGGGCTGTGATTTTAGTCGAAGTACAATTCTTGCAGTTTCTTGCACTACCACAATCATCGCATAGATGACTATGCAGTTGATAGATGAACACGAACACACACACATTAACACAAACGCAGAGAATTATAAATTCCTTTGGGCATTCATAATGTTCATGTCCGTCTTGACACACACACACACACACGCTACATAAGTGATTCGAAGCATCTCTCCCTGTTGGTCGTTTTTGCACGCTCGTTTCTCTCTCCCTTTGCTAAGTGAAGAACCTTAGGGTTTACATACAGCTTTGCTTTTGTTGTTCTAATGGGGTTCGTCTTTCTATTCTATACCTACATCCATACATTGATATACACTTATAAGTCGTCGGTGCGTTTTTGTTTGTTCGTTTCCTGTATGTGTTGGTGGATAGTATTAAAAGGCTGTTTGTATTTTCTTTGCTTTTGTGTGTTTAAACCCCGAAGCCGGCATTTCGATGTTGTCTTTAAGGTATGTTTTTTTTTTTTTTGTTTTTGGAAATTTCTCAGAATCGTCTTTGGCTTTAATTTTCAAAGACGAAAAAGAGATCGGCACACTGAGACAGTGAACCCATGCTTCATTTAAGTAAACAGGCATAGTCCACGCACATAGCTACTGCATACATACCAACATTTTATCGAAGCTCAGGCCAAATATCCAATTCGCAAAATGCCAGATAAAAGGAAACCAAGTTTTTGCCTCTAATGATAGGATACATGTAGCGATTGTAGAAGTGCAGAAAAATTAAAAACTAATGGTTGGTCCTTCGCTTTTTGCCAAATTCTTTCGTTGTTTCCTTTTTAGATAAAAGATTTTGAAGCAAAAAATTTTGTAGAATTCATCCAGTAGGACCTTCGCTTATGATTTATGAAACATTTTAAATAAAAATATTATGTTTATTATGTTTTAAAAAAGCAATCGCGAAAAATATGCTTTCAACTGTGAAAAACGAACGTAGTACCAGCCTCAATGCATTTATTTTGTTTATTTTTTATATCTGGCTAAGATTTTTGATACATAACACAAGTATTTCCCATGTACATTATATTAAGGAAGAAGGGGCTACTTTCTCACATCAATGAGTGCAGGTGCATGAAAAACCAATCTTTCAAATTTTTAGTAACGTGGAAAATTTCATATATTGGCTGCAGGGTGACGCTTGCTGATACACGTTCCCCAGTAAGAAGTCTAAAGGAGATGCAGATGCGAACAGATATGGGGCACACCTCATGGGTCTGTCATCGGTATCATGGGTCGGTCATCGCCCATTGCAGCCTTTGAAAAAATCGAAAGAGAATCAGTGAAAGTAGGTTTGGCCCTGAACAGAGATAAGACAAGCCTTGCACATCCAAGCCGATAAAGAAAGTGAAGAATGTTAGGAACCACAACTTTGAGATAGTCAACAACCTCATCTATCTCGGCACCTCCATAACCGAAACACCAATTTTGAGATAAAGTGAAGAATAATGCTGGCAAATAGATGGTACTTTGTATTAAGCAACCCGTTTAGAAACAAGGTCATCTCTCGACAGACAAAGATGATTCTATACAAGACACTGGTACTATTGAAATAAACTTTATATTCGAGCACTTGTTGTTGAATTTCATCACTATCGTTTTGATGTTTTATTTTATGGTATAGAAAATTACATTTTGTCAAGAAATTTCGAATCGAACAAAACGATATGTTGTCATTATTAATTTTCAATAGGTACTACCAGTGTTGTTATATGGTTGCGAGGCATGGGCACTTGGGAAAACAGACAAGCCAGTGCTTGGAGTGTTTGAGCGAAAGATACTTCGTAAAATGTATGGACCACTTTGCATTGGTGGAGAGTATCGAATGAACCACGAACTCTATGACGAACGGATAAATATATTTTCATGAAATTACAAAGGGTGATTTTTAGCTATTATCTTTTTGGCAACACTGGTTTAAACTGCTCACGCACGTTTCGTGTTTTGTTTGACTGTCAAACATCTTTAGTTTGTTCCATTATTAATTAACCATGAATCGTCTTACAAACGAACAACGCATGCAAATTTTTGAATTTTATTATCAAAATGCGTGCTCTGTTAAGGAACGCGCGTTTCTTCCATTGAGCGACGAAGCTCATTTGTGGCTCAATGGGTACGTAAATATGCAGAATTGTCGATTTTAGAGTGAAGATTAGCCAGAAGGAGATTTGCAAGAACTGCCAATGAATTCAGAAAAAGTCACAGTTTGGTGCGGTTTGTGGGCTGGTGGCATCATTGGACCGTACTTCTTCAAAGATGATGCGAATTGTAATTTATTGAGAGGCGAGTTCGGTGAACATTTTATTTCACGTTCGGGACCGGTTAATTGGCCGCCTAGATCGTGCGATTTAACGCCTTTAGACTATTTTTTGTGGGGCTTTGTTATAAAGCTCATGTCTATACAGACAACCCTACTTGAATTGACGCATTGGAAGACAACATTGAAGCATTTATTCGTGAGATACCGACCGAAATGTTGGAAAGCATATGCCAAAATTGGACTAAGCGGATGGACCATTTGAGGCGCAGTCACGGTCAACATTTGCATGAAATAATCTTCAAACATTAAATTATATGGATCGCACTATCGATTCAAATAAAAATTTCATGCATTTTTCTGAATTTTATATTTGTATACCCTACACCACTACTGTGATACATGGTATTATAACTTAGTGCATTTGTTTGTAACACCCAAAAGAAAGAAATATAGACTCTCTGATAAGTACACCAATCGACTCAGAATCACTTCCTGATTCGATTTAGCTATGTCCGTCTGGCCATGTTAATTTGTGTACAAACTACAGGTCGGAGTTTTCATTCGATCGTTCCGATCAAATTTTGTACAGGCATGTTTTTCGGCATATAGACGAAGCCTATTGAAATTTGAAAAAATCGGTTCAGATTTAGGTATAGCTCCCATACATATGTTCGTCCGATTTGCAATAATACTGGAATAAAATGATTATTTGTTAACAGATTCTCTCGAAATGTGGCAAGAAGGATTTTTTCTTGACTCTCGACATTACTGGTGAATTTCATAGAAATCGGTCTAGATTTAGATATAGCTCTCATTTATATATATCGCCCGATTTTCACTCCTAAGGCCATTGCAAGCGCATTTATGGATCAATCTCCCCAAATTTTGTACAGCGCTTTCCCCGACGACTACCACAATTCTAAGAAGTTTGCTAGAAATCGGTTCAGATTTAGAAGTAGCTCCTATATATATGTTCGTCATTTTTTGGTTAATTTGCAATAATGTTGTAGTTGCCCATCGTAATTATTACAAGTTGAACATATTTGCTCAAAACTTGATACGGATTGTTTAATAACCCATCTGAAAACATTCGCCGAGGTCCATCAAAGTTGGTTCAGAATACGATATAGCTCCCACTTTGTACCTATAGTGTAGGTGTAGAGTATTATAAAGTCGGCACCGCCCGACTTTTGCCTTTCCTGGTTTTTTTATAAACTTTCCTGTAGCTCTTAAAAAATCATCGTTTATATGGTTATATTGGTTGCCCAAAAAGTAATTGCGGATTTTTCATATAGTCGGCGTTGACAAATTTTTTCACAGCTTGTGACTCTGTAATTGCATTCTTTCTTCTGTCAGTTATCAGCTGCTACTTTTAGCTTGCTTTAGAAAAAAAAGCGTAAAACAAGTATATTTGATTAAATTGTTTCGATAAAAAATCAAAAAAAAAAAAATATGTGTTGTAGTCGAATATCCCAACAGCAATTTGAGATATTTGGCACAGAAATGCTTGTGCTCATTAAAAAACTTAATATAAATTTTGGCCACATTTCTTGACAAATATACCCATATACTGAGGAAAAATATTTTCAAAATCGGCATTTTTCAGTAAAATGGCCGTAGAGTCTTCAAACCAACGTTTTCATTTGTTTTCATTTTTTTGCTATACTTTTGCTGCTATCAAAATCTGTTAAGAAATTGAAAAACGGTTCAAAAACACAAACAAACAAATTACAATACCACCCTCTGCGAAAATTTCAAACCCAATTTTGTTAGTCGAATTTCTTGGACATTATAAAAGACATCCCGCACACAAGCGCACCAAATATGAAATTCATTTGGACCATAAATTCGCTTTAGGCAGCCTTAACGCAAGGGGACCAATGGGCCCCTGGGCCCTTAAATTGCACACAGTCTGGATAACACCCCGCTATAACCATGTAAAATTTTCTGAAGATATTCCTATTCATTCATAAATGGCAGACGTATTTCCACTTATTTTTTCGCCATCCCACTGTGCGACGTTAGCATAGTTAAGCGTACTTGCGTTGGCAAGGTCATTTTGTCAGAACGAATGAAGAAGCTCCAGCGAAGAAGTCTTTTGAAGGCGAACACTGTGGTACACGCAAACCGGGACAACCACAAGTCCGATAGAAAGATCAAGTGGTAAAAGACATCTCGAAACTTGGTGTCAGAGGTTTTAGAAGGAGCACAGAAGACCGAGGCGCTTGGCGCTAAGTGGGTGAGTAATTTGACTTCACTAAAGTCCCCAGTGTGCACAATTCTTTTTCGATGTGGCATACTTATGTTTCGTTATGAATTTAAATCCAAAATATGTGTATTTCCAATTTGTGAAATGGCTTTAATTTTATTCAATGAGTTAAGTTGCGATTTCTACAATCATCAAGAAGTATGGTTCAAAGTCGTGCATCATGCCGCCATAGTGGAGGTTGCATAATTTCGTCCCACCCCTTGTTGTTGCATATAGCTTCCAATAGGATGGGGTCGAATTAAAAAAAATCTACATCTCAAGTTGTGGATATTTGGCCAATTGTTTTCATTTCTGGACCACTGTGCATCATTATTGGAAATTTTAAAGAATTTTGTGGAAAGCTCAAATTTAATCTGCATATAGTGCCTGGTTCTAAACCTATATAGGGAATGCGAAAGCGAGGGCTATCCTTTTCATAGCTTCGCCAACAGACGTCGAAGAATATGAAAGCTGCTTTGAAAATGGGACGTAAACACTTCGGGTAGTCTAATTCATATTTCTTTGGGTTTTAATCAAGTTCATCAGTTATACACACACGTACAATAACAATTTAAACTCATATGTAGTTATTTATAGAATGATTTTCCGAATACGGTGGCAGGGAGAGGATTCTTTTTCGTTAATAAGAAATGTACCTAAAATGGCGATTTCATTTAATTTGAAGTTTAAATTGAAGCTATACTCCAAAACGATTGAAACTTTTAAACGAGTACTTTATGTGCGAATAGGTATATATAGATATATCAAGTTTTAATGGAGAATCTGGCAAAAATGTTAAATCGCTAAAGCTACAAATTCGAAAGGACCCTCAATGCAGTGTAGCAAGCAGAGAAATATGTACCTGCTTCATTTTGTTCCTTTACAAGATGTGATAGGATCCTTGCATGAATATTGAAACTTTTACTGTACTTTTTGAAAGTGGATTGGCAGTGATCAAAGATTTGAGCAAAGATATCAGTGATTTCAGAATCTTCCTTAAGAACGCTTCCTAGTCCATATGACAAGAAGCAACCAAGTGTTCGTAAGAACGTCCATCCATCTGTATCTTAGACCACACACATACGTGCTTACACACAAGTCTCAAATACTCGCACGCCCTCCACCACCAACGACTCTGTCAGTTGTACCCATCGCACTGCAATAGAAGAACCCACACACACACACATATTCACTGACAAACGCTCACAGTCGGTCGCCAGCAGTCACAAAGAATTCTACCTAAATCTCTGTGTCGCCACCTCACACACACACACACGCAAACTCTGAATAGATGGGATTTGTGTAGTGGTGCTTGAATCAGAGTAACCAAATTTCTCTTAGCTCGTATTCCAAGAAATGGCTGAATGTGGAAATTCAGCAAGAGAGTCAATGTGGACTCTTGCTCTCGCCTTGTTTACCACCGCTACCTGCTGGTGTGTTGCCCGGTGCGAGTGTATGCGTGAGCCATGGATGGTTTCATGGATGGAAGGCAAAATGGCATTTTGAACTTATAAACCGAGTTGCTGGCAGAGGGAGAGTTCAGTTTGTGATAGCTCTCAAAACCGTTACAACCGACCAAAGCAAAAATACACGGCACTCGGAGTTTCGGGTTTTTTAAAGTTTTAAAACAAATCCAAAGTGGACGGCGAAAAGAAATAGAGAATACTAAATAATAAAAATATATAAATAATCTTATTTTGCTACGCAATCACAACAACGACAACAAATGTAATATGTATCAGTAAAATATTTAGAAAATTTTCAAAAGAGAGATAATGAAAGTGAAAATTGAAATTGAATTTCGGAAATCAGTTGAAGGCACAAAATATTGAATACTTCTACTTCTGATCGTGTTTAGAGAAATAAAACAAAGAAGTGATAAGAGAACGATACACACACACACACCCGCGTCTAAAAGTTCATTAAGTGATTTTGAGTCATAGTGAAGTTGATTCCATTTCCAAGAAGAGCACGCTCGACACAATCGTTGGCCAAACAATTTGGCGTGTTTGCAAGGCGACTTTGAGCGCCGTTTAGGAGAGACACTTTTGTGTAACCAAAAGCTTCCACCATGGCCACAAACACAGAAATTTTGCCCTTCCACCATCAGACGACACTGTCGTTGCAGACTGCTGCTGCACTGACCAACTACCATGGAGGCGGCGGCGGTGGCGGTGGTGGCACCAGTGGCCTCCACACGGCTACTCAGCTGGCAGCTGCTGCCTGGAGCATGGAGGACCACCTCTACCAACAGACTGAGCTACCCGGCCTCACACGGACGGCACATCATCTGCTGCGTTTCACTCCCTATGCTTTGCATCATCGTCCCCAGCTGCAGTCATTACCACCCGCGTTGTATCTCCAGCATGCAGCTGCCGCAGCAGCTGCGGCGGCAGCGGCTGCAGCTCATGCGCAGCATCACCATCACCATCATCACATGCAACAGAGACCAGCGTCTCCTGATAGCCCACCTCCTGTTGAGGGCCTACAGATAACGAATCTCTTTCCCGAAATTTTGGAAATGATTTTCGACAAACTCTCCGTGAAGGATTTGGGAAGAGCTGCTCAGGTGTGCACCACTTGGCGAGATGTGGCCTATTCGAAGAGTATTTGGAAAGGCGTCGAGGCCAAATTGCATCTGAAGAGATCGAGTCCTAGTCTATTTAATTGTCTGGTAAAGCGGGGCATTAAGAAAGTCCAGATTTTGTCACTGCGAAGATCGCTCAAGGACCTGGTCATGGGCGTTCCGGCTTTGACCTCCCTCAACCTCAGTGGCTGCTTCAATGTGGCCGATGTCAATTTGGGCCATGCTTTCTCTGTGGACTTGCCTAATCTGAAAGTTCTAGACCTCTCGTTGTGTAAACAAATCACGGATACTAGTCTCGGCCGCATAGCACAGCACCTGAAGAACCTGGAAACCCTGGAACTTGGTGGATGCTGCAACATTACCAACACCGGCCTCCTGCTGATTGCGTGGGGTCTGAAGAAACTGAAAAACCTAAACCTACGTTCCTGCTGGCACATCAGCGATCAAGGCATTGGTCATCTGTCTGGTCTCAACAAATCCACCGCCGAGGGAAATTTGGAATTGGAGTACCTTGGTCTGCAAGATTGCCAACGCCTGAGCGATGAAGCTTTGGGCCACATAGCACAAGGTCTAACGTCACTAAAATCGATCAACCTAAGTTTCTGCGTCTCCATAACCGACAGTGGTCTAAAGCACTTGGCCCGAATGCCGAAACTGGAGCAGCTCAATTTACGTTCCTGCGACAACATATCCGACATCGGCATGGCCTATCTCACTGAAGGTGGTAGCGGCATCACATCCCTGGATGTGAGTTTCTGCGACAAAATCAGCGACCAGGCGCTTACCCACATTGCCCAAGGCTTGTACCGACTGCGCTCGCTGTCACTCAACCAATGCCAAATAACGGATCAGGGCATGCTCAAAATAGCCAAAGCACTAACGGATTTAGAAAATCTAAACATCGGCCAGTGTTCTCGCATCACAGACAAGGGCCTGCAGACGTTGGCAGAAGAGTTGTCCAATTTGAAAACCATTGATCTCTATGGCTGCACCCAACTGTCTTCCAAGGGCTTAGATGTCATCATGAAGCTCCCCAAATTAGTCAAATTAAATCTCGGCCTGTGGCTTGTGAGATGATGTGCTTCGACCCCCCAAACCGGAAACGTCCAGAAGCACGGGTCAGCGGCCACCGTCAAATCAGTTCACACAGACCCCGACCAAAATGACACGTATCGAGCCTATGCTTTAGATGCATTTCGGCCAGGAAGGAGTGACGACTACCAACGACATGATGATGAGACCCCTCGCAGTTCGTCGCCGCATCGCAGGGACATTCAAAAACCAACCAACTGACAATGCTGTTTCATCTCCAAGCAGAATTTATTGTCTGCTCATCGCAACGACAAGAAACGACGGCACTCTGGACTTGCAGAGTCGTCTTTGAGTTACTGATGCTACAACAACAAGAACAACAATGGATGGTTAGAGATGCCAGAAGGCCAGCGAACTAAAGAAATGAACGAACGAACGTACATACGCACGCCCGCACTACACTCAAGAACAGGCGCGATCAAAGATGCGTTTTCCTGGAATTCACTTCCACACATACACAAAAGAAAGAAGGTCGTACATAAGCCCAACTCTCGACTCGACATTGCGAACCACGGCCATAATCAAATACACACACACACATCCATCAACCATTCACAATCACCACACTAATACTCTGTCTGGCCTGAACCCATGTCCAGGCGAGCCATTCGAAAAAAAACCTTTCGAGCCGTATACGAACAATACAAGTTTAACTTTTGAAATTTAAAATTTGTTGTTGTATTTTTTTTTTTGAGGGCATTAGCATTTTTGTTGCTGCTTACGAAACACCAACAACAAACAACAGCAACTGGCTTTCCTTCGAAGTACGATGTGCGATGTACATGAATAGATACGCTTGCATGTGTGTGACTTTGTATATGCGTGTGTATGCATGCATGTGGACTTGACGATGAACTGCAAGATGCCCTCCCCGTCCTAAGCTGATGCATGCGTGCAACCTTACCTCCACTCTGACTTCTGTGCTTCTCATTGTTGTTCCCGCTGCCGCTGCGGTGCAGCGCCGAGCAACAGAAAGTAAACAGACCCTGAAATTAATCGGAGGAGTAGGAAATGTTGTCGTGGTCTCTGGCCACAGGCACTGATGGAATCACAGGGTCCCAGGCAGTTTTGTATGGAATCCTGAAAGATTTGTTGAAGGATTCCAGAAGTTGGGCATACCTTCTTGCCTATTATTAATTTTTATGTTGAGATTGACTTGTTGTGTAAGCGTCCCTTAAGAATTCTACAAATCTGAATATGAATTCGTTATTAAAAAAAAACAAGTAAAAGCGCGTTAAGAAGAATCTTCTATAACCTCTCCAATGGATCGCATGTGACTAGTTCTTAGAATGACTTTTTCAAATATATAAGCGCTATATTATGGACCGTACTTGTCAGGGCTGTTAGAAGTCAAAGAAGAATACCACCTCCAAAACTTCAGGCAAATCAATTGATAATTGCGCCATTCACATGTTGGGAATGTCAAATTGGGAGTTCAGTTTATATGGCAGCTTTATCAGGCTGTGAAACGATCGGATAAGAATTACCCCCTCTATATGGCAGCTATATCAGGTTATGAACCGATTTGAACCATACTTGGCACAGTTATTGGAAGTCATACCAAAACACCACGGTAATTGCGCTTTCCAGAGGCTCAAGAAGGTCTGAAGGTCCGTTTATATTATAGCTATAAAAGTTTATTGAAAAATCCTTTCCTGTGCCGGGCACTGTCTGACTTTCCTTGCACTTGGTGAAACAGATTTGTTATTGGATATCCATAATTTGCTATAGTAATCTGTATGGGCAAGATAGATGGATTTGGTCATGTCGGACTTGGTTTGCTCTTTGCGTTCACAGTTCCAAAATTATTTTACTAAACCTGTTACTGGGAATTTCTGCCCTGTTTTATCTGGTCTTTTTTTTTTTGAGTCAAGCATAGCGGTTGATTAGGCTAGGGAGCGTCGTGGGGGATTGAGACAAGACAAAAACATGCACACTTACAAACGCATATGCATACGTACACACATAAGCATTTTTAAATTAAAACAGAAACTTCATAGCTTTCGTTTGCCACAGCACAGAATAACAGAAGAAAAACGTCGTAGTCCGTAGTCGTCGGTAGTATTTCACAAAAAGTAAAACTAAATACACAGCAACAACGAAGACGACGACAACGTGAAGAACACCACACCGCCGCACACAAGCATTCTGCCAGAAAGCAGCGAACAACCAAACAAACATGCACGCTTACATACCATGCCATACACACATGCATATGGCTCGGTACACATGTAGTATGTATGAATGGGTGATTGTGTGTGCGAGAAGATATGGCCAAAGCAGAACTGAAAACAGTTACAATGGGGAAACAATATGCGAGTGTAGAAGAACGCCACAAAGAAGAAACGAAAAAACAACACCGACCAACAGCAACAACAGTGACATGAACATGAACGTTATCAAAATGCAAGCAGGCTTGTCAGGCGGACAGGCAGACAGTCGCAACAATACCCCACGTACAAACTCACACTCCCATGCTCATACTCATACATCCGATACGTGCATAGCCGCCACACGGACAAACGAACGAACGGAATGAGAGACCGACTAAACCAGACCAGTATTTGACTAAAAAAGCAACCAGAAACCAATCCAAAGCAAAACAAAGCAGCAAAGCGAGTATTTCTTCCAGCCCTCTGTATTGCGCTGGAACTGGTACCCATTAAAAATACGCTACACGCTGACGGTGAATTCATTGGCCAAACAGGGACGGTGTCTGAAAACATTTTGCTCTCGCTTCAGGAGGGGACAGACTTTTAATTCTTATTCAAAGGAAGAGAGATTTGCGAGAAATTTCAAATCTCTCTCGCCAAGCGGCTAAATGTTCCTCTCCCGGAAACCGGAGATCGCTCAAGTTTTACTTGAAGGACTCACTCAATTTTTCGTATGCCATTTTTGGCGTATTTCACATTCCCTTCAACCAATAATCGCAAGTTACGAACTTACTAAAACATACCTCATTTATACCAACAACATGAGGGGGGTAAACTATTCGACAAACTCATCTCAGGAGAGATGTTTGTGTTTGAAGCCAAAAGCAATGCTGAATAAATATTAAATTTGTAGCCTAAGTTGATTGGTTGACTTTTGCTTCTACAAAAGGCCTAATGAATATCTAAACTTGAACTGGACTACACTCATTGGTTTGTTCGTGGAAAGTATGGAGAGTGCTGAAAAGTTTTTGCCTTAACTTCTTATTTGTCCACCACAGCATTTCTAATTTCACCATACCTACGTCTCTGTAGCACACATTACCAAATCCATTCACATACACACTCTCGTGTACGCAGGCATGTAGGTACATGTGAATCAGTCTGTCTGTCGGTCGGTCGGTTTGCAAGTAGTTTCGTGTACGAGCTTTGTACTTTAATGCATTTCATCGGTGGACGGATGACGACGAGGGGGGAATAGCTAAAGCTTCATATAACAATCGATAAGGCAGGGTACAACACCAACAACCAAGGCGATGATGGCGACGACAACAACTACAGACGGCTTATAGCGAAAGACAATAACAACAACACGAATATCAACGAAAATACCCAAGACATACCCCATCACCACAGGCCGACAGACATCGGTTACGATCCAAAGACTCGACTCTTGGTGGTGGGGCTTTTGGCGGTCTGTTGCACATGCAGTGCCTGCATGCATGCCCGTATGGCTATGGCCAAAGCCAGTTTTTCGTTTCTGCTTCGTCTCTTTGTGCTTCTCAATTTTCTCTGGCGGCTCAGCAACTGTCGTTGATGAATGCGCATGCGCATGTGCGTGCATCGAAAACAATCAAAAAACAAAACCAGGAGATTCGATCCCCGTTGTTTTGTTGTCTTCTGGGCCCCTTGCTGTAGAGGGAGCCGCCGTTGTTGGTGTTGTTGCTTTTAATTTGCCTTCTTACCTTTTTCGGTTGGGATGTTTTTCTTGGAAGAAGTTACACACTGTCGTTTTGTTTGTATCTGCTTGTAACAGTTTTTTTGTTAAAATATTTTTAAAATACACACACACACACACTCAAAAACTAAAGCCTCCTCTGCAGGTTCATGTTTATGCACACGTACACACACACCCACACATAAACCTTTTTAGTCAACTTTTTCCATATGTAAACGAAACGAGAGATACTCGCAAATGTTTAAATTGTTTGTTTTTTTGTTTTTAATTATGTATTACCTACTTCTTGTTTCGAATGGAAAGAAAACTTGCCAATGTGACAACGACAACAACAACAGCAACATCCATGCATGTACATAAATAAGAATTCGTAAGCAAAGACAAAAACAAAAAAAGAGAATTTTTGAGATCAAATTGTTGAAGCAAAACAAAACTGAAAACAGATAACCGAGTAAAATTCTTTCTTTACAAAGTCGAGTTTGAATTTCACGCTAAGTACAACAACAAACCAAAATTGTAATGACCAGCCAATAGCGAGTGAAGAATGAACACGCAAACACATTCATACACATTTTAAATCCCAAAAAGAAAATCTAAAAATTCTTTTTTTCTATTGTGATATAAAATTATTAACAAAATATTTATGTAAGTCTAACATTTAGTTTGTATTCCAAGTAAACAAAAACTTAGTCGATAAGAGGAGACCTTCCGAGAGGGAGGCGGATGACGAACATCAAATTTAGTCGAATTCTGTCACCAAGAGACTCTGTGTATTTTGTATCGCTAATTTTGTCCAGTAGTTTAGCCTCCTATTTTGAAAGCGAACGTGGCATGCAACTCGCCCAGTGCAAGTTGCTGTTCCAAATTCGCGATTCGATCACATTTTGCCTTATTTGCTCTTAACTCTGGTTTTTCTCATCTGTTCGCATTGTTTCTATGTTTGTTCCATTATAACGAATTTGTTTTCCCCATTATCATCAAATTGTAAATTTGTAACAACACAGTGCCTATCAACTGCGATAGAGCCAAACAAGCCAGCCAGCCGTGTGTACTAGTTTTATTTTCATGAGATTTTCAGGTTTTATATAATTTTAATTTTTTTCTATGTTAATTTTATTGTAATATTGCTATTATTATTATCATCATTATGATTAGTTGTATTTGTACCATATATAATTGAATATTAAATTGTTTAAGTTTGTTCTTAGTCTAATCTCAATGAAGTGTAAGTTCAATGGAAACAAAGCAAAACAAAAAAAAAAAACAAAAACACAAAAAAAGAAAAACAAATGACAAATGAAATGAGATCAATACAACAATATACCAAATGAAGAAACAAAAAAAAAACTCTTATAACAAAAACATAACAAACAAGCGTTTCACTTACAGCATATCGATCTATGGAATGGGGGAGGGGTGGTACAATTTGTTTATAGCAATGCTAGGACTTTGAATTAAATCAAGAATGGGGGTAAAAATTCACCAGTCTAATCCTCTACACATGGATGGATTCACAACACTCAAGTGTGTGGTAAGTAAACTTGTGGGAAGGGCAAGTGGGTTTGAAATCGACTCAGCGGAGAACCAGTTTTATTATCATCATTTTATTTTGTAACGCATCACCCTGAAATTCAAAGCCATCTATTTCGGCACTGGTTGCTCTAATCCCTCTTTCATAAATCACCAACTCGCCGTTCTCAACGCATTGAAATATTCATATCAGACTCTATAAGCCACTAGAAAGCGGTGCTAAATATGTGGCCTATTTGCTCTGAATTGGGTAACTGAGCACCATTGCATGGCATTTGTCGTACCACTGAACCTCTTTGATGAAATGGTCAATATGGAAAATTCTTCATACCTACACAGAAAAAATATCACGAAAATTTTTTTAATTAAAAATTTAATTTAAAATAAAAATGTTTTCAATTAAAAAATTATTTGAATCTATCATTTTTTAATTGGATCCAGAGTTTTTTTCAATTACGATGGTGATTGAAATTATGTCAATTCTTAATTATAAAATTAATTGATTCAATAATTTTTTTAATTGAATCTGAGCCTTTTTTAATTACGATCGTTATTGAAATTTTTGTCATTTTCAATTAAAAGATTAATTGATTCAATCATTTGTTTTATTAAATCTGAACTTTTTTTTCAATTTCGATCGTGATAAAAATTTTTGAAATTAATTGATTCCATTCAATTAATTTTTTTAATTGAATATTAAAAAAACTTATTTATAAAATGTGATTGAAAATTTATTCTTTTTTAATTAAACAATACCGGACAAGGCCACAAACTTTTTTTTTCTTTTTGTCGCTCAATTTGTTCGCCAGTTCATTGAAAACAGCTGATTTTATAGAGGGAATAACTAAGTTGGCAAACGAATCGAGTGACAAAAAAAAATTTAATTGTCTAGGCAGTTAGTTCTTGGGATAATTTTTAATGGAATCGAAACATTTTTAAGACTCGACAGCACTGTTATGAGTCTCAGTTTATATAAATACTCTTTATATGTAGAACATAAAACCCCCCCACAAACCCTCTTTCGAATACCTTTTTAAATATCTAGACGCAATTATAATCTGTTTAATGATCAAATATGCATATTAATGGCATAATCGATTAGCATCGATTATATTATAACATATTCTAGATAAATGTTGTTCTGTTTGGTTTACTTTCCCAATGCATGTAATTCATAAAGCTACTATAACAGAAATATTTTATAAACTCTTAGTTTATGTCCGTAGCTAGACCTAAATACGCTTCGCTACTCTTTCTTTTATAATTCGGAAAACTATATTTTCCACTTAATTTTTGGAAAACTCCCCAGAGGTGCTTGTTTTTAAGGAGTGATCAAGGTCTCAAACATAAACCTCAAATTCCTGTTCCAGGAGGTTTCCATATGTGATCCATGTTGCATCGAAATCGGGGGGGTGCGCCCTATACAACTCGCTTTTCGCAAAAATGTTAATATAAAATTTGAATTTTTTCAATTAAATTTTTAGTTGATCCAATTAAAAAATTAATCAATTAATTTGGAAAAAAAAATCAATCTTTTGTTTAATTAGACAAATTAAAAAATTAATTGCAAATGTCAAAAATTTTCAATCAATTGAATATGCAATTTTTTTAATTGAAAATTTTTTCAATCACCTTTTTCAAAAATTTTTATTGATATTATCATTTTCGTGATTGACGCAGTTTCAATCAAAAAATTAATTGGATCAATTAGTTTCATTATTGAAACCATTTTTTTTCTGTGTAACTATCGAAACACTAATGATTTAATAGACTTTGGCAACGAGTGGTCTGATTTTAGATTCTTTATAGCGAAACTAATCTGTCTCGCTCCATACACACATCCGCACTTTGATGAAGGGTGAAATTTTTTCCTAAAAGGCCAAAGGATCGATCCTGACGTGTCATTTACGAGACTATCCATATGACCGTTGAATGTACCATGTGCGTCTCAAAGGAAGGGTCAAAGTGTCAAGCCAGCCTCTAGTAATTTAGAGGGATAAAATCAAAAAACAAAAGGTTAAAAAATGTGTCGTTCGAGAACGGGTAGAGATAACTCTTTGAAATATTGAACGGTTAGAGTGGGGTGTTAACAAAATCATGTGCAAAATTGCAAACATCAAGGCCCTTGGAAGTCCGAGCGGCTGTTGGTAGGGCCCTAAAGTTGGTCCCCTCGACATTTCAAAATTTTTTCAGATTTATGATAACTTTTCCTCCGATTTTCACGAAAATCCCTTCAACAATGTGTGCTTCAGGTCTCAGAGATTTTCGACTTTTATTTTTTTTTTAATCTTGGCCCAGGCTCGCTCCATATTTGCGCATGCATTTGTGTTTCAATTTTCATTTTGAACATGATTTGGATTGGTGACAACATTTACAAAGACTTTGCCGCAAAGAGTGTCTAAATCCGATTATTCAGTTGAAAGTTGTACATCCTGGATGTCAAGAAATGCAAAAAAACGTATTTGCATCGTTTAGTCTGTATTGAAAAACTTGCTTCTAGACATTAATTTGTTCTTTTTCTTTTGTAAATGTTCAATTTTCTATCAAAAAATTGGAAAAACCCCGTGAATTCTGAAACTCCCCCTAACGGGAGGGTCCTTAAAAATGTTTCTTCAAATGTGGATGTTCAATTTTGCTATAGTCGATAAATATATCCCGTATGGTGGGTGTTTTGAGAGGGGAGTGGCTACCCAAACACTTGGCTCCGAAAACGGATATCACATTCGTGGTCTGCTCTCAAATACTTTTATTTGACTCTAATATTTCAAATGGTCTGTAAACAAGCCAAGCTGGACGGGTGCTTTGGAAGTGCTTCGGACATACAGATGTTTGGTCCCTTTAATTTAAGCCCCATAATGCCATTGTCGGTGAATATGTCACTTTTGAGGGTATCCCAAAAAGGAATATCAGATTCGTTTTCAACTTTCAAACACCTTTAATTTGAGTATTTTTTCGGTTTTGCCATATACTAATCTACCAAATGTGGACACCAAATTTTTGTTTTTAGGTTACTATAAGAGTGCAAAAAATCGCTTTTATGGGTGAGCCGAGCTCTGGTTTTTTTAAAAGTTGGGACCAGGCGGAGAGTCCGCTTTTGGCGCCAAACTTCTGGGTTTAAGTCACGTCGTCAACATCAGAAAAGTTTTCAGCGGTGGTTATCTCTTTACTAATGCTGGCAACATTTGTGAGGTGCAGTCGAATCCGCTCAATTGAAGACAGCAAAATACAAGTATTTTGTTTCAATAATCCGATGTTTTCGGAATGCACTCATTAATATGAGAGAAGTCCCCTGTTTCTTAATGGAATTTTCATTGGAAATTTAATATTTATCTGAAGTATCCGTTTTCAAAAATGAAACACCCTATTTTCACCACAGGACCAAATTACACCATCTCTGAAAGATTCAAAAAAAATCGGTTCAGTAGTTTTTGAGTCATATGGATATAAAACCAACAGAAATTGATTTGAAGATTGAAATATTTTTCTGAGACCCTAAACATATATTCTTGGTTGTCTTGACATTCTGAGTCGTCCATCTGTCGAAATCACGAAAGCGTTCGAACGAACAAAGATATCCGCTTGAAGTTTTACACCGATACTTCTTATCGATGAAGGTTGTTGGGGATTGCAAATGGACTATATTGGTTTAGATTTGGATATAGTCTTCATATAATCTGATCCCCAGTTTTGACTGCTAGAGTCCCTAGAGGTCTCAATTTTCATCCGATTTGGCTGACATTTGGCACAGGACTTCTGTTCCCACCTCTATTATCCGTTATAAGTATCTAAGATTCGGCCCTTCCCGATTTGCTTGACATATGTTACGAGTAGATCATATACATATTAGAGTGTCCCAATTTTTTTTTTGGAATCAAAAGGAAAACATGGGTGATGTGCGTTTCTCTATTGCCTAAAAAATATCCTTTGCAGCATGGGACGCTATAATATTGGGTTGCTCAAAAAGTAATTGCGGATTTTTCATATAGTCGGCGTTGACAAATTTTTTCACAGCTTGTGAACATTCATTTGATACCCATTTCGTGGCATTGGACATTCATGCCCGTTTTGGGGGTTTTTAAGGATGCGAAGGTTTCGTAGACATTTCAATAAAATTCTTACTTACAGATGTGTACTCAATTTCCAAATACCATTTGGAATTTGATACCCATATTGCCCAAAGCGGTGAAAGGGTCCTGTTGGGGGTTTATTGGGGGTGGGGGACCCGCACCAACTTAGGGTGAAGTTTGTGTACCGAGTTCGTACTCTACTCTTACCCATTTTGTGCGGTTGGACATTCATGCCCGTTTTGGGGTTTTTTTAAGGATAGGGAGGTTCCGTAAACACTTGAACAAAATTCTTATAACAGATGTGCACTCAATTTCCAAATACCTTTCATTTGATACCCATATTGTCCCTAATCGGTAAACATGTCCATTCGGGTGGATTTTTGGATGGGGCGTCCCCCCAGATTATTTGACCCTAAAATTTTATACCAATTTCGTGGTTTTAGGGTACCATAAGGTGACATATAAAATTTTGCTTAAATCGGTGCACATATCTCCGATATCTGGCGTTTTTGAAAATGGTGGTAGGGGGAGGGTCCGCCTCCGGGGGACTCACACTCTACCATCTGTTAAAATTTCATGAAAATTGCGTCAGTCGTTTTTGAGTCTATACGGAACAGACAAACAAATAAACAAAGCTCAACAATTTCATTCATTTATACCCACCGCCGAAGGATGGGGGTATATTCATTTTGTCATTCCGTTTGCAACACATCGAAACATCCATTTCCGACCCTATAAAGTATATATATTCTTGATCAGCGTAAAAATCTAAGACGAACTAGACATGTCCGTCCGTCTGTCCGTCGTTCTGTTGAAATCACGCTACAGTCTTTAAAAGTAGAGATATTGAGCTGAAATTTTGCACATATTTTTTTGGTCCATAAGCAAGTTCGAAGATGGGCTATATCGGACTATATCTTGATATAGCCCCCATATAGACCGATCCGCCGATTTAGGGACAGTGAGTTGTGTTAGGCCCTTCGACATCCTTCGCCAATTTGGCTCAGATCGATCCAGATTTGGATATAGCTGCCATACAGACCGATCCTCCGATTTAGGGTCATAGGCCTATAAAAGCCAAATTTATTATCCGATTTTGCTGAAATTTGGGACAGTGAGTTGTGTTAGGCCCTTCGACTTCCTTCGTCAATTTGGCCCAGATCGGTTAAGATTTGGATATAGCTGCCATATAGACCGATCCTCCGATTTAGGGTCTTAGGCCCATAAAAGCCACATTTACTATCCGATTTTGCTGAAATTTGGGACAGTCAGTTGTCTGATGCCCTTTGACATTTTGCTTCAATTTGACCCTGATCGGTTAAGATTTGGATATAGCTGCCATATAGACCGAACGCTCGATTTAAGGTTTTGAGCCCATGAAAGGCGCATTTATTGTCCGATGTCGCCGAAATTTGGAACAGTGAGTTAAATTATGCCCCTTGACATACTTCTGCAATGTGGTACAGATCGGTCCAGATTTGGATATAGCTGCCATATAGACCGATCTCTCGGTTTTAGGGTTTGGGGGCCATAAAAGGCGCATTTATTGTCCGATCTCGCCGAAATTTGGGACAGTGCGTTGTGTTAGACCCTTCGACATTTTTCAACAACTTGGCCCAAATCGGTGCAGATATGGATATAGCTGCTATGTAGACCGATCTCTCAAATTAAAGTCTTGGCCCCATAAAAGGCGCATTTATAATCCGATTTCAGTGAAATTTGACACAGTGACTTATGTTAGGCTTTTCGACATTTGTATCGTATATGATTAAGATCGGTTGATTTTTCGATATATTGGGTTGCCCAAAAAGTAATTGCGGATTTTTTAAAAGAAAGTAAATGCATGTTTATACAACTTAGAATGAACTTTAATCAAATATACTTTTTTACACTTTTTTCCAAAGCAAGCTAAAAGTAACAGCTGATAACCGACAGAAGAAAGAATGCAATTACAGAGTCACATGCTGTGAAAAAATTTGTCAACGCCGACTATATGAAAAATCCGCAATTACTTTTTGGGCAACCCAATAGCTACCAATATTACAAATAGACCAATATTTTGTCATACACAATTGAACAATGACTTGTACTTCTTAGTATTTGGTCCAAATCGGAACATATTTCGATATAACTGCTATGGGACATAAGGTATCCAATTTTCACCGGATTTTGATGGAAGGTGGTTTACATATATACCCGAGGTGGTGGGTATCCAAAGTTCGGCCCGGCCGAACTTAACGCCTTTTTACTTGTTATACAGGGTGGCTGATGAATATTGCTACAATGATGAATATTGCTACATTTTTTTTTCGGTGTATGGAATACATTTTTCTTTTATTCATGTTAAATTAAATTATTAAATTAATTATTAAATTATTATTAATTAAATTAATTAATTAATTAATTAAATTAATTATTAAATTATTATTATTAAATAGAAAAAAAGTTATTACATTTTTTTTTGGTAGCGGCTTTCATCAGCCACCCTGTATAATAGAAAGTAAATATGTATACTTTGGCTACTTCGACCATCAACTAAAGAAGATGGTTTCAACATTTGAATTTTTTGGTCATATTTCCTAGCAAGAGCAAAAAGTTTGCCTTGTAATGTTACTGATGCGAATGATTAATGCACCATACATTTTCATACGCATCGGAGAACCATTTTTCTAGGCTTCAATTACAAATCAAACTTTATCGATTTTAGCAATATGATTAACGTTTAAAACAATTTCAGAGTCAGATCAACATCCGTTAAAAATAAAAATTGTATCATGCTTTTGAAATATTCGGCTTGATAAGTGAAAATCGGCCAATATATGGGGGTATATCCAAATACGTACCAATCTTAATGAAATGCTGAAAGTCACAATGAGTTATTCATAAATTTTAAGTAATTTTCAAACAATTCGTACTTGTTTAACTATAGTTGATTATATTTCGAATGCTTTTAAAAGAGACAATAAATTTTGGTTCTGGTAAAAAACCAAACACCAGAAAAATTAGTCTGCTGATATCAGCAAACACCGCCTGCCGATATTAAAATAAAAATTTTAAACTTTTCAATAAACCCATTCAAAATGTTTGAGCTCCTTAACAACAATTGAAACATTTTATACATATTGATGCAAAAATTTACCAATTTTAGACGTTAACTGTTTAAAAGCATTAATATAATAGCAGTAGTTATTTTGTCTGATTTCATTTAAATTCGATCAAAAATTTGAAAAATTTAAAAAATTGGAAAAAAATTTGCCTTTTATGCTTGTAAATTTGAGAGATAAGATGGAATATAATTTGTTTTGAAATATTTGTGACATTTTTGAGCTTTTTTTAACATTTTAAATCAGCAGAAAATGTTTGCTTTTTTGGCTAACAATTACAGCAGACTTTCTGCTGTTACAGCAAACATTTTTGCTGTTTTTACTAACAAATTTCTATGAGTACAATAGACCGATGTGGATAGAAATATCCATTCCAAAGTAGATGTGGATATCATCATTCGTGCGAACGCTATCGTGATTTCAAAAGACTTGAAATGCCATGACGATCAGGAATATATCCATGGCTTGTATAAAAAGGGCCCTAACTCGATGTTTGTTACTTTACAGGAGAAGGAAAAACATGACATGGACTATTTTCAAATCGAACTTTGTTGCTTGCAAATTTTGGGGGAAGGTGTATCTGACCTAAAATTTTGAGGGAAGGTGCATCTAATATTTGTATTACAGAGTAAATAAAAAACACTAATTACGAGTATATTTCTTGTTTTATTGCAGCAGAAGGAAAAAACTTGATGAAGGCCATTATTGAAGCGTTTATTGCAATTGTATCCCCCGAAAAATTTTTGAAGGAAGATACATCAGACATATGTCTACGGGACAATAAATGCCATTTTGGCAAAAAAAAAATCAGTTAGGCAAGTTTTATATTAACCCATCGATATACATTGAAGGCCACTGTAGGGCAGATGTTAGCATGTCTGCCTATGACGCTGAACGAATGAGTTCGAATCCTGGGGAGAAATCAGAAAAAAATTTTCAGCGGTGGTTATCCCCTCCTAATGCTGGCGACATTTGTGAGGTACGTTGCCACCAAAAAGGTGTCGCTCTGCGGCACGCCTTTCGAACTAGGCTATAAAATGGCCCCCCCCCCCCCTTATCATTGCGCTTAAACTTGAATCGGACAGCGCTCGGTGATATGCAAGAAGTTTTTCCCTGTTCTTCAATGGAATTTTCATGGGCAAATTGACATTACATACATTATAGGTTCGCAGAAGTGGAGGCTATCGTGGCGCAGAGGTGAAGACGATATCAAAGTTTGTTATAAAAATAATTAATTTTTTTATTTGCAAAAAAGGCTCTATTATGTCTAATGGCGCTGAGGCGTTTATAAAAATAAACTGTAAGATAAGATGAATTGTATACATAAAAAGAAAAAATACTAAAAAAAATACATCACAAAAAAATCTCTCACTATTTAACTTCTCCATTGAGTGGTGTCGCTCTGCGGCACGCCGTTTAGACTCGACAATAAAAGTCTCTTAACATTGAGCTGTTCTTTAATGGAATGTGTATGGGCAAATTTGCAATTTACAGAGTCACACGTCCATATTTCAAGGCATTACAAACTAAATGAGGAGATTAGGAGAAGTTTCACATAAATGTTTATGATAAAAATCCTGATTGTGCAAGCATGAATAGTGGTCGGGCCAACAGCATCTGTCACAATTTCTCCATAAAAGGTAGAAAGTATACGTTTGAGACAAACCATAAGATAAGTTAATGCATATAAATAGCGTCACATGTGGCACAGAAAATAAAAAAAAATTGGCGAATTTACTAGCAAACAGAAAAGAGAAGGAGAGAGAGAATCAACAATACGAGTAAGTACACGGATCGTCAAAATCACAATTTTGAGTCGATTAAGCCACACCCGTCGCAAGATTTTATATAGCGAGGCTCTTTTTGAATAACACAATCGACCTTCATTGCGTTTTGACCACTTTTGTGAGTTATCTTATACCGACTAAATATGTTCCATGGACGCATTCTAACCATCATTACTGTACAATCAATAATTTTGCTCTTTAATATTCCATTCAATTTAATTTTATGCATGAATTTAATAAATCCATGCCGATGTCAGTGCGAATTACAGGACTTCTGGGGATATTTAAAGCTTCACCACTACCATGATGATGATGATGATGACGATGATGCTTTTGTTGGCAGTGCACTGCATGATGCAATTCTTTATCGACGCAATGCACAGCAGCGCACCGCACCACCCGGCACTGCATTGTCCTGCTCGAATATATTTTAGTGTAAATTTATTTTATGTAATGTGGTCGGACTTTGGGCAGCAATCAGCCATTGCTCACTCACACAGACACAGTGAATTTGAGTTAACCAGTGCGTACATACATACATACATATATGATTTGCTTTTGTTGTGCGTGTGCGTGTGTGTCGGTTTGCGTTAGTTTTATAGCAAAAGTGCGTAAAAGGGTCTATGAGGACCATGGCGAATACATACTAAACCACATTTATTGGCCAAAACTTAGAGTGGCTTACAAAAATAATGATCATCTAAATGAAATCACAAGTTTTTAGCATTGCCTTGTTTAGTGAGAAATACAATTAAATGACTTGATTTACTTGAAAAAGATGTATGTGTGTTTATTCAATATTTGGGAAACACCATCGAAGAATAAGTTGAGAAAATTTACATTTAGACATTATCGGGGTCCCAACTAATATTCGTGTCAGCGTATATATTTGTAGTCTTTTTTTTACAAATGTGCAAATTCCCAAATCAGCATTTTAAATTCACCGTCAGCAGTGGAGCACAAAAGGACATCTTTTAAAAGGCCTCAGATCGAAGGGAGTTTTTGTTTTACAATTGCCTAATTGTTATAAAAAAAATTATAAAATTCCGTTGCAATTGTAGTCCATCTGAAAGAACGAAATGATGTGGCCAAATATTTGAATTTTAAACAATTTTGGGAAAACATTAATGGAAAACTGAAAGCTTTTAAAAATATTTAGAGCTCAATGTGGTTTCACCAAAAAATCCAACAAGTTTTTGTTTTAGTCGAGGCCTATGCGATCGTAGGCCTCCAATTACTCTGCAAAGAATTCATATTGTGCAGCTGGTTGCCTGCATATATGCCCTGCTTTACATAGAGTAAAGGAAGTAACAAAGTGCGAGTATATATGAATTTACATGCAATTGATCAAACACATCCACACCATATGACACCAACTGTAGGTATGTGAGCTTGTGTGAGTGTGTTCTTCTGCTCTTATTAGAGACCATTCCAATTTATTTAATTGCAACTCTTAAGCTGGGTTCTTGGCCTTAATATTAACTGTGAAGCAATTATGACTTTTCTTATTTTTTTGTAAATACATGCATTTCATTCGAAGGGTATTGCGACCTACACCTATGTTCGATTTATATTTGCTAAGTCTTGACATCTAGAAGAACAAAACTGTGATTGTACTCAAACAAATCTAAAAATATCTGTCATAACTTCAAAGTTTCGTCAAACCATATCTAATTAGGACAAATTTAATAATTTTGTTAAGGAAAATGCTCACAGTATTTACCCCTGCATTAAAGAATTTTTATTCTAAATAGTAATCTACCTCCCAGTCAGAATGAGGCCCAAGTACCAGTGACCCGACTTAAGAACAACCAGGCAGCAGCAGCCAACGGGTTACCCTCAGAACTGTTTAAGGCCGGAGGCAACACGCTGATAAGGGGTATGCATCAGCTTATCTGCGCAATCTGGCTAGAAGAAAGCATACCCGATGATTGGAACCCCAGCATACTATGTCCCGTACACAAGAAAGGAGACAAGACGGAATGTGCCTACTACAGAGGAACAGGTCTCCTCCCTATCGCATACAAGATACTCTAGAGCGTACTGTGTGAAAAATTAAATCCTAAATCCAAATACTGGAAAAGACCCGAGAAGATCAAATCAACACCTACCATCTCTTTATGTGACAAACGTCCAAGACCAATTCGGAAAAAAGTATGGCCAAATAACACGTGTGTAAAAATTACTTCTTACAATCTTATATGCTCGCATTGCATTTGTCTGGTATCTCTTTTTAGGCAAATAAAGGATGAAAAATAAAAATTGCCATGCCATTGTAGCCATACCAGGTTATAAATCGATCACGACCATACTTGGCTTGAATGTTGAAGACCATAGCAAAAGTCATTGTGCGAAATTTCGGCTTAGTTAATCTTAAAATTTGCTGCTATTACAGCAGTAGTTCTGCAATTTCAGAGCAACAGGCTTACTGATGAAATGCTGGTTGTTTGCTGGAAATAACTGCTGCTTAATTATGAAGGGGATATTGGAAGACAAAATAAAATCCAAATGTAAATGTGTGTCTCAGTGGATGTTTATAATCACCATTTAATGTAAACTTTCCACAAGCCTTTTTTCTTTTATACAATTTAGATACAAAAGGCCACACTCAACCAAATTTGTTATTCAAAACAGCAAACATTTTTGCTAAAACAGCAGTTTTTGTCTGCTGAAAATTGGAAAGCAGACATTACTGCCGTTTCAGCAAACATAGGGCTGCTGTATTAGCAAACATTTCTTACTGCTATTTCAACTAACAAAATCTGATGTTAAGAGTACAAAAGTCTACTGAAAAAAATTTACGCTAAGAAATTGTAAGAAAAGTCCATTGGCGTTTATGTAAAGATTTTTAATTATTTTTATACCCTCTACCTTAGGATGGGGGTAAACTAATTTCGTCATTCCGTTTGTAACACACCGAAATATTCTTCTGAGAAATTTTTTATTCAAAACAGCAAAAATGTTTGCTGAAACAGCAGTTATGTCTGCTTTCCCATTTTCAGCAGACAAAAAAAGTTGGACAAGAATTGCAATCTTCAGGTAAACAACAGGCTAATGGTAAAATCAAAATATATGGCAAATATACAGCTTTTAGACCGATGTTAACAATACTTGACACGGATATAAAACATATTAAAGACATATGCAAAATTTTAGCCAAATCGGAAAATGATGATCATTTAGTATCTGAAGAAAATCGATTTATGGTGTTATGTCCAAGCATAGACTGAGTTTAGAGATTTATAAACACAAGTAATTGTGCAAATTTTGGAGCGGATAGCTCAACTTTTTCATACGTCTAGCGGAATGTCAAAACGATCAAGGATATGAAGGGTCTTTACAAGCGGAGTGACAGTAAAATTAGGGAACATTTTAACAGTGACTCTGGGGAATTGTCTAGCAAGTAATTTCGATTGTTCTTTTTTTTCTTTTCCGGTACATTGAATATTGGGTAAAGATTTATTAAATATTTTTGTGGTGCCATGAAATGTTGAAAGAATTTTTTTTCAACAAAGAGGGAGAACTCGTACTCTTTGGAAAATGATTGAAAGAAATGCATACATTTTGGCCGAATCCAGGACAAAACGAATTTTGTGGGAATTTTGCCTTGTCTTGTGTTTAAATGTAATCAAAATTTTCGTTTTTGTTTTCTCTGATATTGGCGAGAGTAACCTTAATCGCTTATGAATTTGCCATGAATTGCCAATGTGTGGCACGGAAATACATTCGTGCTCTGTGCCAAATAAAAGCGCAAATGCAGCAATCCTGATGTAGTGGCAACTTCCGGCAAACTATGCTGGGTTATTGTGTTTCAAAGTGCGAATTCGATATCAAACAGGATGTGCTGCAAAGGTCCTGCGTCATCATCGTCATCGCCATCGCCATCGTAGCAAGAAACGAAAGCAACGGCAACAGCATCAGCATCAGCTGCAACAATACCGACACTGACAAACAACAACAACAACAACTGCAAATACGAAATCACCATCAACAACATTATGCGTGCGATAATGCAACTCATTTTTCAAACAACAGAGTGAAAAAATAGCAACAACAAAAACTCCTCGGCATTGTGCGTGTGTGTTTGGTTTGTATGGGCAAGTGTGTAGGTGTTGCATCACCACCAACAACGAATGATATTGACAATCTATAGCAGTCTACACCGAACACGCACACGCACACACAATAAACTCATGCATTGCTTTATAGTATCTACACATGTATGTATGTAAGAGTGTACCTACTATACTAGGGTTCTGCATTTATCGGTCTTTTTTTTTCATTCCCAGGAATGCAAATTTGTCCACCAACATTCTATTCAGGTGCAGTGGAGAGACTTCCTTCACATCTCAAAGTGCTGTTCGATAAAAGTTTTGCCTCAATGATAAGGGAAACCCTTATTATAACCGTGTCCGAAGTGTGCGCCTCTGAGCAGCACTAATTTTTTAAAAATTTCTCATAGTTGAGTATCTCACAGATGTCGCCAGCATTAGTGATGCGAAATTTGGACTCATGTTCTCGCCAGGTTTCGAAGCCAATGTGGAATCCAGTAAATACAAAAATTTTCAATAATGTGGAAACTAATTGTGTTCCGATAAGTAAACGATGTGTATTTACTTAAAATGTTTATTTATTTATTTCAAATAGGCTTCGTCTGTAGTTGACTACCTATGCCGAATGTCGAGATGACCAATCAAAAATTCGATCTGCACTTTGAACCAGAAAAATGGACATCGCTTACCGAATCAGGATGGGATTCAGATATGATTGGTATACTCAAACTTAACATCCAACATATTCTTTACCCATCGGCTGTGCTAATAACCGGCGTTTCTCATTTTACCAATTTTAAAGGGGCTTTACCCTTCTCTCATCTCTACAAATGGTTAATATCTGTTCATATTTATCTCTGCCGACTTAAAAGCCGTACTCCGTGTTTGACGTGTTGACCCTCTTACCTAAAATTGATTGAAATGTAATGTCTTTCAATGCGAATTTTTTTAAATTTTTTACCAACACTCCATTAAGAAGCAGTGGGCAAACTCTTCACATATCAATGAGTACCGTCCGATTCAATTTCAAGCTAAATGATAAGGTCTGCCATACTATTTTCTTTTTTCCCAGCACGGCAACTAAGAAACCACATGGTAACCTTTGCGCCACGATGACCACCACTCATACCAAAAATTACTTTAGTAGATGAATATGGTCCCCAGACTTTTTTAGTCTTTGAAAGCCATGCGACTATGTTTCAGAGAAATCTTGGCTGTAGCTGTAGCTTCTCTATATCAGCACTGCTTGCATGCCGTTCAATTAAAGTGATTCAGGCTCATTATTAACACTGCTCATTTCCGTATTCTCGGAAAATACGAATATTTTCCCAGGGAGTTCTTTCTTCAAAAATAGCAGGTATTTGCAGGATTTCCCCGCCTAGGATTTTCCAACGCCACACTCTAGTACCGACACATATTTGTTGAACTGTGTGTGTGTGTGTGTGTGTGTAGCGAGTCGTTGATATGTGCTGACGGGGAGTCTGTGTTATCCAGGATGAGGCATGGATGTTTGGGTTGTAATGTTATGTTGCATGCCTGTATGAGAGCAACGAAGAGGGAGAAACAAAACCCGCACTTATCCACACGCACACACACACACACACATCACACCCAACCGATAGGCAAGAGTTTATATAATAAAGAATTAAATTAAAATTTAAAATTTATTTCGGAAAAAATGAAACTTTTCCCATAAAATATGCATAATAATAGTCCGTATTCAGCATGCCTTGTCCATGTGTAGAGTTATCAATTGGACATGTGTGTTTGTGTTTGCATTCAAAACACACTCACACTCTCGCACATGCCCATGCACACTCTCGCCTGTAAGCATACAGCTGCACGCACACACCTACTCGAAGGCATTGCCACTCATGACAAGAATGCAGCTAGATAACACATAGAAAATGCCAATTCAAGTTTTCAGCGTACTTAAATTTAATATCAATTTAATGGGGACAACTCACAACATCTCTTAGATGAGGGCATTCCATTTTCAGTATCAAATGAGCTGAAGTAAAAATTAGTAGCCAATTTTAACATTCGCATTCGATATGGTGTCTGGGTCGTGAAAGATGTGATGTAACGTCACATCAAGTGAATAGAATTTTGGAAATGGATCCAAATATGCATTTGTGGGAATACTGCCATACTTTAAGCTATAACTTTTTCTTTTCAGCTAAGGAACATGGGGCAAACTTCTCGCATATCAATAAGTGCTGGCAGATTCCAGTTTAAGCTGAAAGATAACCGATTCTGAACGACGTGCCTTAAGACGACACCTATTTGGGGGGAAGTGTTTACAAGGCATAGTACCTCAGAAGAAGGGATAAATAACGTTAAAATTTTTTCTGACGTTCTCACCAGGTTTCGGACCTGGGCATTCAGTGTCATAGGCAAACATGCTAATCTCTGCGCAACGAAACAACAAAAAATAAAAAAACTGCAGCCCAACGTGGATAACCCTGAAGTATAATCCCTGAACTAGTTTAGAGACATGTTTAGATAAAACAAAGACCGGGCTATAGGGGTCAAAGCAAATCATAAATGCCTTGCATGATTCGCCAGTCTTTTTGTTCTAGTACTTAATGCAGGGACTTTTAGGGGTTGCTATTGTCATCTGCAGAACACGTTAGTTACAAAAAAAAACAAGAAGTCAAGATCTCAGAACGGTTTATATGACAGTATGACAGTTATATCAGGTTATGAACCGATTTGAACCATACTTGGCACAGTTGTTGGATATCATAACAAAATACTACGTGCAAAAATTCTTTCAAATCGGATAAGAATTGCGCCCTTTAGAGGCTCAAGAAGTCAAGTCCCAAGATCGGTTTATATGACAGCTATATCAGATTATGGACCGATTTCAACCATACTTGGCACAATTGTTGGATATCGTAACAAAGCACGTCGTGCAAAATTTCATTCCAATCGGATAAGAATTGCGCACTCTAGAGGCTCAAGAAGTCAAGACCCAAGATCGGTTTATATGGCAGCTCTATCAAAACATGGACCGATATGGCCCATTTACAATACCAACCGACCTACACTAATAAGAAGTAATTGTGCAAAATTTCAAGCGGCTAGCTTTACTCCTTCGGAAGTTAGCATGCTTTCGACAGATACTTTATGGGGTCTCAGACGAATATTTCGAGTAGTTACAAACAGAATGAATAAATTAGTATACCCCCCTCCTATGGTGGAGGGTATACAAATTATTACAAAGTAATTACACTGGTATACAAAATGAAAAATGTTTCCTCTGTTGTTTTTGTGTTTTTTTTTTTTTTTTTTTAAAGTGCAGTGGTATTTTCAAAACTCTAACTGCTTCTGTTTTTATAACCAACACTCATAGAAAGAAGTAAAAAGGCGTTTAGTTCGGCCGGGCTGAACTTTGGATAACCACCACCTCGGATATATACGTAAACCACCTTCCATCAAAATCCGGTGAAAATTGGATACCTTATGTCCCATAGCAGTTATATCGAAATATGTTCTGATTTGGATCAAATACTGATAAGTAAAAGTCATTGTTCAATTGTGTATAACAAAATATTGGTCTTTTTAGCAGCTTTATCTAAATATAAACCGATCTGAACCATATACGACACGGTTGTCGAAAAGCCTTACATAAGTCACTGTGTCAAATTTCGGTGAAATCGGATGTTAAATGCGTCTTTTATGGGGCCAAGACTTTTAAATCGAGATATCGGTCGGAAGGAGATTAACGCCTTCTCTGAGGATGGCACAATCCGCATCGTTTGTGTGTCGGGCCATAACGGAGTAAGGGGAAATGAAAGGGCGTCAATAATCGTCAAAGAACTTGGTTAACCCGAAGCCTTTCCGTTCGACGCAGTCCGATTTAAGGGCATGGGCGACAAACGCTCATGTAAGACTGTGGAACAGCGAAACAGTCGGTAGGATGGCCAAAAACCTATGGGGTGATCCGGATCGTGAAAGGACGAAGCTAGTAAGTAGGAGGTCAGTATAGCTGTTGGTGTCATAACGGTACACATAAGACTACGAGCTCACTTATGCAAAATCGGTGCGGCAAATGATGGCACGTGTAGCGCATATGGGGCAGATGATGAGATGTTGTTGCCCGGCTTTCGCGTCTAACAGATACCGGCACTTAGGTGGGGACACGATATATGACATGAACCAACATAGGGGAGTGGTATGGAAAACAATTTTTTTGCAGGATTTTGTAAGAAGATTGCACAACAAGCCGATTACTGTCTTAGGTGTATATCTATAGTGGCAGGGGGCAGATTAATATCTGCACCCTTTTTTCAACCTTCCTGTATTTTATAAATCAAGTACGAGAGCGAGAGCCTGGGTAACGCAAGAACTTCTCCTCGAGTGATTACAACAATGTTGTGCCAGAAGTAAGAGAACATCTACAAAACATTGGCAACGATGAGAACTGCAAAATGCCTTTGCTTCTAGACAATTATCCAGCACACCCAGATGAAAATATTCTGAAATCTGAAAACGTTGCAGTAAAAATTTTGCACTTGCTTAATTCAGCCTATGGATCAAGGGATAATTCGAAGCTTCAAATGCACTCTCCGAAAATTAATCGTCCAAAAACATTTGGCTGCAGACATGGTTTCGCCAAGTCTTTGAATGTTAAGATAGCTTTGTGGACAGCTGATATATCTTGGGACAAGGTAACACGACAAGTGTAACGCAATGTTTGGAACAACCTGCTGTCCCAAGATGCCGAACTATTCCACAATTGTACAATAAGGCATTGTAATACCGCCTGGATGTTCTATTGATGACCTCTCAAAGTGGATCGAGGTCGATGATGATGTCACATCCTGTGCTATTCTGTCTGATACCGACATAACAATTTAATGACATTGAAAAAAAAATCTATCAACCGTGTTTTCCTATGTTAAGCTCGGTCCCGTGCGAGCCGGATAATCGAGGTTCAACTGCAATATCAAATGTCGAATTAAAGTTTGAATAAAAATATGAAGTTTTAAATTAGACACTTCGTTTGAGCCCCATATTGTCTCGTTCGATGTACGTGACCATTTGGGGCATAGTTTTGGGGTTGGGCGACCCGCGTGCGAATAGACCCAAATATTTTTATACAAATTTCGTATTCTACTCTCAAGAAACTTTCGTTGGAATTTCATATTGTCCACAACGACCTACATGTCGGTTTGGGGTAGTTTTCCTTCCTTCCCTTTAAGTTCCATATTCTCCCGATCGACCTACATATCGCATTGAAGGGTATTTAGTGAGTCTTCTAAATTTGTATACCAGATGCATAGTCTACTTCCTAAGACCTTTAATTTGATACCCATTTTGTGGTGTTGGGCGTATATGACCGTTTTGGAGGGTTTTTAGATTCGGGAGGTCCCGTAGACACCTTTGACCAAATTCTTATACCAGATTCCCACTCTGCTTCCAACTACGTTTCGTTTGGTACCCATATTGCCCCAATCGGTACATGTGCAATTGTTGGGCTTTTTTTGAGGGTGGAGCGGCCCCCGCCACTTGATGTCCTTTTACATACGTTTCATTTGTCCGTTTGTATGGGTTTGGGGTGGGGCGTCCCCCCAGGTTATTTGACCCTAAAGTTGTATAAAAATTTTGTGCTTCTGGATTACCATAAGGCGGCATAAGAAATTTTGCTTAAATCGGAGCACCCATCTCCGAGATCTGGCGTTTTTGACAATTGTGGCAAGGGGGAGGGTCCCCCCTCCTCGGATATCAATAAATTAAGTAGCCTATTTAAACCGAGGAAAATGGATATAAGCTGGAGAAGGCATAATATTTTTAAATTTTGGATCTGAAGACATGCTGAGAAACTTAAGGTTTCTAGGAACGACTTCAATGAAATCTGCCACAATGACGTGGAGGCGGAAATATAATACAAGCTGTGTAATTGACACGCACTGGCAAATCGAAGGAGCTTCACTTTAGACCTCCGCTTTGATGTGGAATTTTAAGCTCCATTGAGTGAATTTAATTTTCCTAACTCAAGATCACGTCTTTTTGCAGCGTACACATCATTTGTCAATGCATAGGGGACTGTGGATCACAAAAGCATTCGTGTGGTGTTATTCCCCCTCTATGTCAAAGAGGTTTGAGTGAGTATAGAATAGTGAATAAATTTAAAAAATTCATATATTTTAGTTTAGTGGAAAAGTTTTTCCACTGTCGCATTTAAAATGCGAATTGCATTAAATTTTAAGTGGAATATTATTTTAGCTGCGCCATCATAAATAAACAGAGTGGTAAATAAGCAGCAATCACACACACACACACACACACGCAACTTGCACACTTGTTCGAAATGCAGATGAAAATTAAAAACACTGGAGGAAGCATACTTTGTGGCGTTTTAAAGCCTTAAACAAACACAAATCACAATGTCCAAGAGCCTGTGCGGGTGCGTTTGTGTGAGTGCATTGTGTATTAAATGTGTGTGTGTGTGTGTGTGTGTGTATGTGCATTAATAAGTACATACAGTGGATAATCATTTCGAAGAACCATAGGTTCTCGTGACAATAGGATTATTCAAAGTCCTTGAATCAACACTCGAACTTATCAATGCGCTGTGTGTGTATACACCAAAATCTAACATATCAACAGAGCTCACCCTCTCCGATATTGATGAGTTTTGGTAGATATTGGTTTTGAAAACAAAAAACCTCTAGCCTTTGCAGCTTCCGATCTTTGACCACTGCAATATCACAGAAATTAAGAAATTTTTACATTCAATAAAAAAAAATCGCTCACAATTTGTCTTTTTTAAATATCAATTTAATTCATGCAATTAAATATATGTGTAAGATATGCCTCCTTTACCAATCACTTGGCATGATACAAAAAAAATGGATTTTAAGGTCAAAAATATTTAAAGCAATAACACCTTGTTTAAAAAGTTTTTTATAAGTCAATGCCATGTTTAATCGCTCAAATTTAGGTCTATATTTTTCCCGAATTTACTTTTTTATCACCTGGTGAACGCAATTCTGATCCGATTAGCATGACATTTTGCATGTTGCTTTCCATGTTAACTCCAAGGATAGGTATGGTCTCAATCGATTCACAACCTGATATAGCTGCCATATAAACTGATTTTTGAATATCTACAGGGCGTAAAACAAATGCTGAATTTTTCAGCTCAGTAAACTTCTCTACGAAGTGGTGTTGCTAAGCGGCATGCCCTTCGGACTCTGCTTCATAACATACGACGATGAAAAGAAATTGTCCCGAGAACTTGAAGAACATCTGCCGTAGAGGAGGGAATATCAGATTTGGCCCAGCCGAACCTAAAGCAGTTTTATTACATCTTTCAACTTTGCCTTTAAAAATCGAGGTTTGACTGTTCCACGCACACACACAGAGACAGCATGCACGCATGCATATCTATGTGAGTGGCGGTATGTGCAGCTTATTTGTGTTTGTATAACAATGTTTATATACATTTAGGTTTATGTGGTGGCGTTGTGTGTATATACCGCAGTTATTTACATATGCGTGTTTGTGTGTGTATGTACCCAAGTGTGTGCATGCGTATATTTATGCATGAACGTGCGTATGTAAGTAGATTTTTGTATGACCAGGGGGTTTTGGGATGTGGATGAGGGTGAGGGTGAGGGGGAGCTTGGCCACTAAATGATTACTCCATAAGTCCAGGCTTGCATGTGTGGCCATGCACATATTTATTCGACTCACCATCCGGAGAAGCTGTAATGGTCAATTCGTGTAACACCAGGAAAGGCTGTTTGCACTTTTGCTCATGCCATCCTCCCTGCCTTCATGCACATACACGTTGAGGCTGTGTTGCGAAATGAATAATGCGATCGTACATTTAAGTACAATAAAGGACACAAAGGAAATGAGCCATGTACACATGGACACACACACACACACACAAATACACTATGATATACATAAATATATGATTATGTAGCTGCTCACACACACAGACACACACACATATGTACTCGTATATGTGCAACTATGTGTCAGCACATATTTCTTATGTGTGTGTGTGTGTTCAATTGAAATGCATCCATAGTTGGATAATGGCAATGCAGAAATTTCACTTTAATCCATAAACGACAGGAGTTATGCAAGCAAGCGCCATCACCACTCGCAAGTGGTGATAGAATCCACATACCCATACTTTGGGTCCTGCCATGTTTGTTTTATCGAACTCTAAGCCACTTCTCTAAATGGATTCTGTCTATATTGGATTTAATTTCCACTGCTTCTGAATTTTTCTAGTCACCGAATGTTTTCCAATATTTTACCTATGCACCTCATTTGTCAAAGGACTCTTGATGTAATACCCAAAGGGCTAAAAAATTCGAATACAACAATTGATAGGAAACAGATTGGAAGAAGATTTCAGTTAATTACTTAATTCGTGTAATTTCCTTTAAAAATTTGGCGAGCTTTTAAAGTGATATGTTGGATTAATGCATACCACATTGGGTGTGGTTTGCTGAAGGCACTATGTACCACCCTCATCCAAATGGCATTGAAACTGAATGCAAAGAAACTGGTATTTTGCTAGATGTTCATTTCAGCGTTCCAAGAGAAAAGGTTTATCGACTTTTATTCAGAACCAGAAAGATGAAATCGAAAATTTTCATAAAAAACACAAAGCAATTGTGTGTATGAGTGACACTAATTTTAATAAAATATTTATCATTCGCATTACCTAAACATTTGTTTTTTTTTTTGTTTTTGGATTATTCGATTGATTGTTTTTGAAAATTTCATTTTCAACGATTAATCGTTACTAGCTAACCCAAGCACGCTACGATGTGCCTTCTTTTATAGTACACAGACCAAAATTTCCTTATATTTGTGATCTCAATTTCTAGGGCGCATGGCCTGCATCTTGGCTTTAAAAGTTCAAATATGTTCCACATTGTTGACATACACAAGTTTCAAGGCTTTGCGGGTTCTTTCGGGTCTATATTCGTATCCTTCTTTAGGGCTAATCGCAATTTAATCATCGAATACGTATTCAACCTATCATTTGCGCTGCATATATGTGTCGGATTTACTGGCTGTAAATCCGAATGAAATTTTTAGGTGTCAGATTCTCAGGGTTTAATTAAATTTTTCAATCTAAGGTTCGTACTCTACTCTAAAGAACGTTTCATTTGATTGGGATACGTGGTATTTGGGGATGTTTTGAAGGAGGTGGTGCGGCCGTGCACACACATGACCCAAAAAAAAAAATGTGTATAACAAATTTCTACCTCAATTTCACATGCCTTTAATTTAAGCCCAATTTTGTAATGGCCGGTTTCTATGTCCGTTAAGGCATTCGGAACTTGACTTATATGGCAATTTCAAGCATATACTCTACATACTGTTTGGTTCTTTAACGGACAATATGTTCACTTGGGAATAGGACGGATTTAGTTCCCTGCTCCAATGTCACGGTGTTACTCTACTCGTAAACCCCTTTCATTTGAGACCCAGATTACCATCAATAGGCTACATGTTTCCTGGAGTGGGTTTGGGGGGACTCAAATTCAAATATCTTGAATTTGAATCCAATATTGCCATAATTAGGCTATATGGCTGTTTGGTCGTTTTTGTAGAAAGGCCCTTTGAATCCATATTTTAATGTAAGGTTCGTACTATACACTTAAATCTTGGGTACCACATTGTCATTTTTGGGGTTTTAGGAATGGGGATAACCACCAGGCACTTGACACCATTTTTGTATGTCAAATTCGTTCTACCTTCTATTTGAGACCCCATATTGCCATCATTGCACTACAATTCTCACTTCGGTTTGCTAGTGGAAACCCCATTTTTCACGTATTTTCAACACAGAATCATTGTATGTGGCGAACATTTCAATGGCGTCTATTCTGCTGTTGTTAATTCTACACCGGCATACAAACAAACAAAAAGTGATATGGACCCATCATATAAAATAAACAAAACTACTGCATCTCCTTCCTTGCTTCTTTAAACTGTCAATTATTACACACATAAGCAACATAACAGTTTTAAAATGATGAATATATATATAGTAAACCCATTTGAAGAAGATAAGTTGTACAATAATACAAAGTTCTATTTCTAAAACCCACTTTGACACTTGAATTTATGGCGTTTTCGATCAAGGTAGTTTCGTCAGGGTTAGATTTTTGTTGCTCTGCTAATGATGTTGTCCCATGAATATGACCACACAATTTCTTACTTTCACTGAACAGAATCGTTCTATTTAAATTGCACTTCAAAACTTAAACACAATAAATGCGTTGCCAAAGTTGTATTTAACCGTTGCCAACATATTGTAACAACCACCCACCACATCTTGCAGCGTTTTGTGTTATTTTTAATTGTAATAATTTTCAGGCACTCAATAAATATACAAACAACAAATGCCACATACATCATAGTCCAACATATAGCCAAAGCTTAGCAATAGCTGACATACATGCCTTGTAGGTCCACACACATTACACCCTAACGGCACCCTCACAGTCCCCTCTTTTACTCTCGTCACTAGCACTCTTCGCACCCATGCCTTGCTTTCCTACAAATAATGGATGCTTTAGAAAAAGCAAAACAAATTTTGCTGTGTTTGTGCTTCTTCTTCTTTTGCAAATTAATTCCTCATTTTTGTGGCTTTTCTTTTTGGAAAATTAATTTTCGTATATATTTTGCACATCTTTGAAAAAATAACTTCAATTGATGCCAATTTCATTAAAATCCTTTCAGTCGCTTGGCCATTATACATATGTACTACAATAATATAACCCTTGGCCGTTTAATAGTATATAATATGTCTAATCCAAAAGGGACATTTAGGGTATGGTTTATTTAATCTTCCTATTAAATTTTTTAAGTAACTAGACCAAAACATGTTAGCCCAATCGATCGAAATTTTGCATATAAGGGTTTTTTATGACATCTAACACCAGCACCAAAAAAATTTCTGCGTTGGCTATCCCCTCGTAATGCTGGCGAAATTTTTAAGGTACTATGCCATGTAAAAACTTCTCCCCAAAGATGTGTCGCACTGCGGTGCGCCGTTTGGACTCGGCTATCAAAAGGCCCCTTATCATTGAGCCTAAACTTGAATCGGACAGCACTCACTGTTGATATGTAAGAAGTTTTCCCCTTTTCCCTAATATTTAGAATGTTCATGGGAAAATTTAAGCTCAATGATAAGCGTGCCGCTTAGCGACTCCACTTCGTAGATAAGTTTTAATTAGGGTATATCTAAAAAAAAACAGAGTTGTTGAAAAGAACTGTTGCCGGATTTGGAAACAGTGCCGCAATTTGAGATAGCCACACTTAACAATTCTCTGTTTTACTTTGTTAACCAGTATTATTTATAGATAACTTATCACAGTCTCAAAATAAAACAGTTTCTTTTAGATACAATGTCGTTGTTTATGGCAAGTCGCACCTCTATATTAACTAAGTTTAAGAAATATACTTCGAAAGTTTGAAGTAGAGTTAGGCAAATACGCAATCATGTTAAAAAAATACGTCGAGGAAAGTTTAATCAAACGTGTTCTGGTACAAAACAATTCGGCACGTACATCCCCAATATAGTCGTCGAAGTACAACTAAAACGAAAAAACATTGTGGACCAAATGTATGTCTCTCTTACAAGAGTGCTGGTCCATATATTGGTTCCGAAACATCAAGGGGGCATCCCAATACATTGAAATACTCCAAAATAGTTCCAGAGCGGGATAGTTGTGAGCACCACACAGGCTGGAACATGGGGAAACATGAGGTCCAATCTGTTTGGTGTTCATTGCAGTCACGAGAAGCTAAGCTGCGAGCTACCGGGCTCGTCCAAAGCCGTCGGTTCTTAGTCCCATTGCAATTTGTTGGTGCGATATCATAACCCAATCATAAAAATAAGATTTGACGTGTTATTCGAGGGGCCTGGCAAAAAATCCGAAAAATATACAAGAATATGGTAGATTCACAGAAACGTCTTTGTGAAAAAGTTTTACGCTGCATAGATTGTCCAATAAAATACAATAACAACTTATCGCCAATGTATTTGAAGACATTGGCGAAAAACTACCTACACAGGCTATTTTGTATATTTTTTGCATTGGCATAACATCCTTTGAAGCAGATACGGATTCAGTGTTGGCATACATAAAATAAAATTGTTTTTACTTTCTTAGCCATCGTAGTCTTGGCTTTGTTTTATAACCAAAAATAATGGAGAGTCAAAAATTAATTTACACAAAGCAAAGTATATTCACACGAGCTGTGAACAGCCACATCGCGTTGTTAGAATAAACGCCAGCATGAGTGTGTGTACCAAATGTCTAAACAAAAGTCCAAACTCATACACATGCATGTGTGTTAGGTGGCACACATAGAGAGCAAAAGCGGCAGTTTCAACTCCAAAGTATGGACCCCATTTTTTCTTGGACAAAACAAATGCAGGTGTTGCAGCTTTCATGACCAGACTAGCCAAAGGCAACTGTCCGCTGTCCGTTGCAGCCAAACAACAACCAAACGTCGCAAGCATGGAGAAAAAAAAAATACAAAAGACGATGAGAAAAAGTCTCATTCAATGGCCCAGACAGCGGGCAACTGCCAAAGCTTCGATCCGACAGTTGCGACCCATCATTTGGGCATCAGTTTCTGTGTCGCTTCAAGCAGCTGTTGTAGACAATTTTTTTCAATTTGCGCACAGTCCTTAAACTGGCGATACTCTCTCTTTCGCTCACACCCATTCGCACACACATACGAACTACAATCTTTTGTTCATTTCAGTCATCTGGAATTCTTCAACGAAGCTCACGACTGTGAGAAAGCATTTTCATATTCTCTTCCAAGCGGTGCTACTGTCCACCGATTAATTTTACCTCCAAAAAAAAAAAAAAAAACAAGAGCCTGCCTGGTATCAAATATTACAGCATGCTTGTGTTTCTTTTTGGTTTGCATTGATTGTTTCAGTTTTGATATTCGCACGCATATCCTTATGACGTCTAGTTAAAAAAACTACATCTTGAAGTCCCAAGAAATTTCGAATCATGTATAACATCTCAAACATACGGGTGGCAAAATGATCTTCCACGATGCCATGGGCATGAAATTTAAGGCTTTTAACCCTCAATTTAGTTTTGGGTTTGTCATAGCTGAAGAATTCTTAAAATGTTTCATAAATACAAAAACAACTTGCTAAAATGAGTCATTTCGTTATGAGAAACACTTGCTTTTGCAGCCACTTAAAGTTATGCAGTAGTTGGGACAGCAACTCTCTCTCACTCTCACTCTCTAGCGCTCTCTCTCTCTCTCTTCTGCCCTGATCATTTCTTTTGTTATCATTAAACCGTACTCTATGTTCAATAATCATTGTAAAGTTGTTTCGTCTGACAACTGCATTGCTGAATGGCGGCCACGACACCAACTCCAGCAATGACGCCCGTCTCCTATGCCAGTTGTTGATCTCCATCTCGCATGTCTTGTCATTGCCTTGTGCGGACTTTGTACTTCTGATGATACAGATGCCGATTTTTGTATTTTTAGAATTCTCAGTTTGATATCAAATAAATGAACAACAGCAGCGTACGCGGCCGCTCTGTTCTTATTAGGCAAAAATGCTACAAAGCAAATTTGTCTTAAAAGAGTATTGGTATGCGCACATGCAGACGTGGTGAAGAGAGACACAACAAAATGCTGATGCCAAAGTACGCTCTTAAAACTTTTGACAAAAAAAGACAAACTTTTCTGTAAGAGTTTTTAAATAATAAAATGAAAACAGCATTTATTTAGAAATTTCATAGATGAAAGCTAGAAAACGAATATTTAGATAGCAATTGAAAAACATTCCCAACAAAAAGTTCTTCGCACAAGGGTGAGTCTGGGGAGCTCTCTGGGTCTTCGTTAAGCACAACTTAAAAGGACTGAAATTCGTCATCATTTAATTACTTAATCAAAGCAGTTCCAAAGCGCCTACGTTTCGCGTTACAAATGTTTTAAGTTCGAAATTTGTTGTTTTCGATTATGATGTACCAAAGGCACTGTCAATTGTTGCTAAATATGAAAAAAAAAAAATGTCGGAGAAAGGTTCTGGAAGTCCAACAGAACCAATTTGACATGCAGTAATGTGCGAAAAATAGGGACAGCGTCAATATAGACAAATAAGCGATTCTAAAGCGCATAAAATGAGAGCAAGGTCAATGGTTTGTAGCAATTTTTTAAAAACAATTTCCGCGAGAAAATGCCATGCATGTGTTTATTTATATGTTTGTCATTTTAAACAAGATATTGAAATTTTAATTAATAGACACACTTCTGATTTCTAAGAGAAATTAGAAAAAAGGAAAGCAAGTTTTAAGGTACGAATGTAGGCAAATTGGGCTTGGATCAGCCCAGGCATAGAGTTGGTTCAAACTGGTTTTACTATCTGCGAAGCTTAAATGAGTAACAAAACGTCATCTGAGTTCGACGGATAATTCACAGATTTTCAAACCAATTTAGGTTTAAGGGCTTTAGGTTCGGAGACTCTACACCACTCTTTTATCCGCCTGGAAAATGTATCTGACTTGCCTATAGTCTTCATATAATGAAAGGAAAAAATTTGGTAATTTGAACCAAATTGGTATATATTACGATGTCCTGTATGTATGAAACATTCCCCAAACCATGTTATTTCTTGGTTGGGGTTTGCTGTGGCTTTAGCCGAATTTATGTTATGATACTTTTCGTTAGATATGATATCCCGACCCGAGCAGATAAAGAAAATGGAGAAAGTTGGGAACCACAACTTTGAGACAGTCGGTAACTTTATCTACCTCGGCACCGCCGTAACCGAAGCGAATGGCACCAGATTTGAGATTAAGCGAAGAATAATACTGGCAAACAGATGCTACTTTGGACAAAGTAGGCAGTTTAGAAGCAAGGCCACCTCTCGACAGACGAAGACTACACTTTACAAGACACTGATACTACCCGTGCTGTTCTGAAGCATGGGTACTTGTGAAAGCAGATGAGGAAGTACTTGGAGTATTTGAGAGAAAGATTCTTCGTAAAATATATGCACCAGTTTGCGATAATGGAGAATATAGGCGACGCATGAACCACAAGCTGTATGACGACCATAGCATAGTTACACGCATCAAAATACAACGGCTGCATTGGCTAGGTCATGTTCTCAGAATGGATGAAGAAGCTCCAGCAAAGAAGTCTTTTACAGGCAAACACGGTGGTACACGCAAACCGGGAAGACCAAAAGCCCGATGAAAAGATCAAGTGGTGGGAGACACCTCGAAACTTCCATTCCGAGTATTGTACGAAGAGTGTCTAAACTCACGAGCTATGTCTTATCTTCAATATTTCTAGTACATACCTCCATTTTGCTATACTTCCTTAAATAACTCATGTCTACAGTTTTAATGCCATTGGACATTATTGTGAATTATCAAAATTATGTTAAGATATTTCTGGCAAGTCACGAAGAAGAACCCACTCCACTTACTTCAAAGCATTACACGGTGAGCATTTAAACTCAGCCCAATCAACATTAAAAATCTAATTCCCATACTCTTCTTTCTTTGTTATACCCTGCACCGTAAGATGCGGATATATTGATCTGAGACTGATCTGAGACCTTAAAAAATATATAAATATCCGTCCGTTGTTGTCTGTATATATAAATTCCCCTCCTAATGCTGGCTACATTTGTGAGGTACTATGCCATGTAAAACTTCTCTCCTAAGAGGTATCGCACTGCGGCACGCCGTTCTGACTCGGCTATAAAAAGGAGGCCCCTTATCATTGAGTTTAAATCGGACTGCACTCATTGATATTTTTAGCAAGAAATCCTACCATACCCCCCCCCCCCAATCCGATCCTTTGGGGAGGCCTCCTAAATGTTGGTTGGTTGGTTAATAAAGATAAGTAATTTTCTTTTTATTTAATACTTGTTCTATAAAAATACAAAAAACATATATATGTACGCCAAGTTTTGACTGAACTTTACATCGATAATCCTATTTGCATCGATCTTCGGTCATACAAAGACTCTACCATCTAGCCAGTCAGTGTTCTCTTCGGGCCAAGTCGATGCCAGTGAGTGTTCCCTTCGCGCGAAGGTAGTGTTTTGTGACTGTTTATACCGATAACGATGTTGAAGAAGAAGATGACCAGCCATGTGGTGCAGCAAGCCTGTGTGAGGATGATTCATCGCCTTTAAAAATAAAAACTTTACTGTGTATTTCCCAATAAAAAAAACCCTCTGTTCGGTCATGAGCACTAGTGTAAAAGACTGGGCCTTAATTTTTTTAATTTAAATGTATAGGTAAAGGAACCGGATATCAGTTAACTCTAGGGGCTCAATAATTAATTAATTAGAATATCGTGGTCAGACTGGCACTACATCCTACTCCTATCGGACTCAGACACATTTGTCCATTGTGATACCAGAGTGGCAACAGAGTAAAGCTTGTAGTGGGAATTGAAACTAGGATCCACTGCAATGGAAATCCGAGCTCGCTATCAAATCATACCTAACCGGAACCAAACTATTGTGGCTTTTAGTGGGCATTACTGTACCTCTCGTACCAATTTTTCGCCCAAATTGGGAAAACATTGAGAATTCTTGGGACACGAGAAGTCAATTCAGGGGATTTATTTATGGACCTATAGTATTTAGGAAGTATTTAGTTTGAGTATTGGTGGACATGTTAATATAAACCATATCCCATGGGAGTGGGTTCAAAAGTAAATTCACCACTTGGAGCTGGAATGTTTAGAATTACAATTCAAACCAAATTTTATAACCCCGACAATCAAGAAAAATTAACTTCAAATTTGACAAATAAAAAAAAAGTGGTTACAATAGGCGGCTGCTTCGGTTTCTACCAAAAAGTACCACTCTAATATTAACGTATCATTGACTGAATTTGACAAATGTGATGGGTGAACTGGTGGAATTTCTTCGAATTTCGCTCATCACAGTATGCTGAGTATCGAGTGTCGAATGCCGCCAGTCCTGAGTTCGTTGGAAGGAATGTAGAATACATGGAGTCTTTTTTTTACAGATTTTGTTTCATGTCATTGTTGCTTGTCAGACCTATTCCTCGCCACCACACACACACACACACACTCTTCGCCTTCATTGGTGAAGGGGGAAGCAAGTACAAGAGTACGTCATACTATTGTAGCTCGAGATTGGTACTATCAAATTTACAGTTGCTTTGTGCAGATCGATCTGATAAGTGTAAGAAAAGTTCATGGAGCGGAACATCGAAGTAAGAGCAAAACAATGCGAGAGATCCCACGAAAAAAAGAGCGAGAGAGACGGGCATCAATGGCTGCGGCATTTGCTGCTGGGCTGCTGTGACAGCGCGAATATCGTCTCAACGTGGGTATGCAGCGTAGTAACATTGACTCTTTGCAACCTTAAGTTTTTGCTGTGGTTTATTGTTGTTGGCGTTTAGATGGTTTCGGCTTTGAAGTTCAACTGCTGCCTGTCTGACTGTGAGACTGACTGGCTGGCTGGTTGACTGCTCGCTTGTCGGTCGATGGGTTGGATAATGAATGTTTCAAATGGTTAGACAAGACCTTGAAATAATTTTCTTTTTTTTTTCTATAGTTGTTGTTGTTAGTCGTCTATTTTCTGTAGTTGCTGCTGCTGGTGCTGATGTTGTTGTTGTGTTTTCTAGTTGTTATTGTTGTTGGGGGGCTCATTGTTATTATGTTGTTGGTTGGGTATGTGGCTTGGCTTGGCTTGGTTCGGCTTAGCTTGACTTGACACGGCCTGTTTTATTGTATACTATACATGTGTGTGTGTGTATAAGTGTATTGCAAAGTGCACGATTCGTGAAATTGTTCACTTAAGACAACGAATATAACAACAACAACAGCAGCAACAAAAATAAAAAAACAATAGTCGTTTTGTTCTTTTGGACGTCATCATGACCCAAACTGACACACCAACAAATGTGCAGTGGCAGCATTCGCATATCGCACAATTACAAACCTACTCACATACATACTACATCCATCCCCAATAAAGCGGATACCTACATAGGCCCATGTGAGTAGGGATGTAGCAAAGCTCATATCTATGAAGTCGCTTTTAACAATTGTACGGATGTTTCAAGTTACGAGCATGGCTGACGACGACCACCGCTACGACCAACGTCTGTGATGATGATGACGATGACGGCGATGATGATTTAGGTTTAAACATGAATGTGCGATGGGGATGTGTGGCTCACAACAATCGCCGCCGTTGCTGCCGCTACTGTCATCCAACAGAGCACACACGGACACACACACGTGTACATCGGTACGTATCATGTATGAACTCCGCATGAAATGTTCGCTTTTGTTTTTATCGTCGCTGTTGTTGTTGTTGTTGCTTTTGTATTTCGCTTTTTTACGGGCATTTCGTCAATGTTATGTGAGAGTTTTTAGTTTTTGTTTTGTGTTGTGTTGTTTTTACTTTTCGGAACACTCGGTCGCTACAAGGTCACTTTTTGTTATGTTTTGGTGTATGTATGTGTGTGTGTGTGTGTGTGTGTGCTTTGTTTTTGGGGGTATTCTTTGTTGTTGTTTAGAAGTCCGTAAAACGAAATCATGCACATTTTAATATGACGCTATCTATTCGCTTAAACGCTCGCCGGCTTAGCATGCCCGATCGCAGCAGAACTGCGATGTGTGCTGTGCTGGTGCGGATATCTTGAAATTCGTCATATGAATTATTTGTGTAATGATGTCATAACGACCACTTTTAAAGACATACTTCCAAAGCTGGAGTGCACCGTTGCAAAGAGCAAAGATATGTTGATGTCTTTTATCGCTGGTACACTTTTTATAAAAAAAAACTTTACAATGAAAATATACCCATCCATTAAAAACACTGATTCATATACTCATTACAAGTCATAGTGTAAGGACTTTTATTCAAAACAAATAAAACCACAACAATCCACTTTCTGTACCTATCGGCCGATATGTGGATATACATACTCAAACAAAGCTGAAAAAAAGCTTTAGATTTGAACAAGAAAATTAATATTAAGCGTGCTAAGTTCGTGCGGGCCGAACCTTATATACCGTTCGCCGTGGATCGCTTTGGTGGTAGCGTGCCAGTGCGGGGGTCGTGGGCTCGCTTGCTACCATATGCCTTGGTCTGTCATTATGATACTATGGTATCATAACGGACTTAAAATTTTCTAAGTGTGCCTGTAAAGGACAGCCACTCTTACCTAACCTAACTTATCATAATCAGCCTTAACTTATCATAATCAAGTTGTTGGCCATAATTGTGCACTATTAACATACAAAAATTAAAACAAACATTACAAAAGCAACACTAAACATGTTTGTAAACTTCTTTAGCAAACTTTATAACTTAATTTTGCTTATTTTTCCATCTATGTTCTTTAAAAAAAAAAATAGTTAATTGTTTAGCCAAAATAAACAGCTGAAGCAAAACCAACTGTTTTCGAAAATACGAAATTCCCTCTCCCAAATTTGTCCTCTCCACATTCAATCAGAATAGGAGGATTTTATTGGAGGGAGAAATTAATTCAGGGAATTTTCAGAATTAGGCTGAAAATGTAGTTAAGCAATAATGAGATAAGAAATCCATTCCGTAGTTGCTCAAGAAGTCAAATCCAGAAATAGGTTATATGGGAGCTACCTATCTCAGATTATAGCCCGATTATTATTATACTTGGCACGAATGTTGGAGGTCGTAGTTGAAGTCAATATGCAAAACTTAGAACAAATGGGATAAGAAGAGCGCTTCTAGGGGCTCAAGAGGTACATTTGGGAGATCAGTTTATATGGGAGCTATATCAGACAACGGACTGATTCAGACCATACTTGGCACGAATGTTGGAGGTCATAGCAGATTGTGCGAAATTTCCGCCAAATCGGTTAAGAACTGCGGCCTCGTGGGTCTTAAGAAGTCATGTCGATGGATTGGTTTGTATGAGAGCATAAAATGCAGTCTCTGGATTTACTAGAATCTCAAAATGTTGCATACGTATTGGAAGCCATATCCACTTTCGCTCGGTCAAGTTAGGTGCAGTTATCTTTATCTTATGTCATACAACTATTCCAAAGATTTTTCGACTGTGGGACCTGTCCAGCATCAAACGCCTTTTACATTTTTTGCCTTTAAAAAAATGGGACAAGTAAGGGCTGCTAAACTCTTTTGAAGCATGTTTAGGGGCAATCAAAGAGCATACGAGATTTTAAAAATATGTGCGAGGATATATATTTTTTAATTTCCATCGAATTTGAAAAATTGTGGAAAAACGGGTACTTTTTAAATAGTGATTTACCATGAGAAGCGCAAAGAAATCATTGTTTTTTTTTTGTGATAATATGACAATTCCTTATCTTGTTTGCTAAATATTACACTTGAAATCGGACCAAATTACTATAAAATTGTGTTTTTTTTTTGAAAATCGAAATTTAGTCAACTTTTGAACTAAAAATCTAACATTTCTATGGGTTGCAATTTTGAATGGGTTTGAAAGACTTCATGGTTCATGTTCTTAGGCGCACATGAAAATTATTATTTTTGCCACCTGTTTCCTCCGTGCGCGGCACTGTGCGTCGCGACAACTCAATAAGAAAATTAACATTAATTCTGTGGACCAATTTATATTGAATTAATGCTGGTAGTTTTAAAGCTCTTTAAATTGTGCTTCAAGTAACTTTCTTCCTACTGTAACTTTTCGCTCAGTTATTTATGTAGATCATTGGAGATTTCAAATTTCAGATATAAACTATCAAAACAGTAGGGGTGGTAAGGTTGAAGACCCATAAATCATACATTCCGGCAAATCTACATTAACACACCCCCGAAATCTGCAAAATTTTGGAATTATTGCGGTGTTTTGTATTCCTGGACCTAAAATTCCAGGAGCCACCGCAGCGCAGAGGTTAGCATGTCCGCCTAAGACGCTGAACGCCTGGGTTCGAAGGGGCAAACTTCTCACATATCAATTAGTGCAGTCCGATTCAAGTTTAAGCTCAACGATAAGGGGCCTCTCATTTTCGTGATTGAAGCAGTTTCAATTGGTTAAATTATTTTTACGGTTAAAACCGATTTCTATTTTTTTTCTGTGTATGGAACACTTTAGCTTGCAACCGACTAAACGTAAGCCAACTGCTTGAAGAAATAACTTTGAATGGCCTAAACTGTGCATTTGAAACACAGTGAAGTTCCTTTTAAGGAGCCCATGATACTTTAGAACAGTCCCCACATACACCCTGCAAATAGCTGCTACATCCAGAGACGTGAATCCTTGGGGTATCTCCGCATTGCGAGTCGGCATAAAGGGTGCCACTTTATAATACTGATTTATGATGGAAGACTGAAAACTAAACTAAAATTTCATTTAGCAATGATAACATTTGGTCCAGACACCAAGCCTTAGTAATGCTAGTCAAAGTCATGCCTGAAAATATAGCACAGTTTAGCCGAAACAGTTTGGGTTTGCTGAAGATGGCCTGAAACATTTGATTTCATTGTTACATGGAACGGGCTTCGTTTAAAGGCAAAAAATCAAGAATATCTACAACCCCTAATATGCGTCAGAATTTTCACTTGTAAAATACAATTTTGCTCATCTGTGTAATTTTAATGTGTGCATATGAGCCCATTTTATTACGAGGAAAGTCCTAAGACTGCTGTGTGGATGTGTGTGTGTGTGTGTGCATACTCAGCATTAGGGGTGCTTTTCCTCATTTTCCACATTTCCTTTGGTGTGCACATTACTTTAATTTATCAACGACTGCGGCTACGACAGCGACGACGATGAGGATGAGGATGACTACGAAACGAAACGGGCCGAAATGACGATAACCATGGCCAAGCAGACAAACAAGTCAGCAGCCATGCTGCCAGTCAGCTGCTGGCTGGCTGACTGACTGATACTCGCTCATAAAGGGAAGAAAGTACTACACATTAAAAAGCGTAACTTATATGAAACGAATTCACAAATCGATGTGTGGCACTTGCTGCATGGTCACCCCGAGTCCCCATTGCCAGCCAGCCGGAATGAACAGCGAGCAGCTATGGCAAAGGCAGCAGCCAGATACGAGAAATATTAAACCCAGATGGATACGCACGGACACGATTTCGCTGGCAGGCAAAACTTAAAGCCATTGTCAATGGGGGAGGCAGTTGGTGGCGCAAACGACACCAAGCACTACTCCTCCGCATTCACCACCCACCCCACCAAAGTGCGACCGAGAACCAACCCTTCATTTGGCTGCTGCTGTTGCTTTAATGAGAGTTCTAAGAACACTCTCGTAAAACATTTCTCGAATAATTTTCCCATTCCGGGATGGTCGCCTTTGTGTTACCTATTTTCCATAAGGCGGTCACAAAACCTGTTTCAACTTTAATTTCGTTTCGAATCGATCGAACAGCAGCAGCAAACTCAAGGTTTAGGCCAAAAATAAGCGAGCAAGGAGTTGATGAATTGAAATGACTACCTTGGCGAGAAAGGTTTTGTGGATTTCCTTGTGTTTGGCCCAGCCGGCGAATAACTTTGTTCGATTAGAGAGCGTGAGCAATCGCAAAAATTTTTAAAATTTTCCTGCCGTTTATAATTATCACGATAGGCGGATTGACACACACGTTTGCAAAACAGCACATTTGTTGAAAAGTTAGTAAAGTCTAGTAAAAACAAGCACACAACGCATGCAGCTTGGTCGATCCGATAGATTAGATACCCACCACCACCGACCAATTGGAGAATATTCCTTTATTGAAACCAAGACCTTAATTCTGAAGGTGCCTCTATATAATGCTATATCATATAGGACATAGGTGTCGAAGGGTTCATAACGACTTGGGCGTTTTTAAATACGCCTTCCATAGATGCAACATCTTTAGTCGCTAGATCGATTTATAATTGCTGTGTTTTATTTAGTACTGGCGCATCTAGTGAAGGGCAAAAATAAAACACAAAAAAGTTTCCAGTGCAAGTGGTAACGCCATTTGCCAACCTGTCAAAATAATACGAGCAAAAAAAGTGCAAAGTGAGGGCATAGCAGTCAAATAAAATTCATTAAGATTTGTAAGCGCAATTTTATAAATAATTGGTTTTCATTTATTTTGTCATTCACAATAGAAGATTTCTGTGGGTGGCCACGCATGTTTGTGAAAAACATATCATGGCAACCCTGACGACAGATGTTCTGCATAAGCCTGCACTGGTAATTTATCCAGAACTTCGTTGTCCTGAATAGACGACTTTTTCATACAAATTTCACTGTATAGTACTAAAATAAAACACAGCTAATAATAATGAATAAACTTTACTGTTCAAACAAATCGCATTATAAATACGCCATTTATGGCAGGTACACCCGATTATCTTTCCACCTGAACCAAAGAGCGACACCTTTGTGAAGATGCGTTTCTAGGTAGATTTGAATCATTTGCGTTTACTCTACTCGAAGATATCTGCCAGACAAAATTCAAGTTCGCGAGTCTTTAAAATCTAAAGCTGAAATCTCAAAACTTAAAATTTCTCTAGGCATCCAGCCCTTTGGGTGTCTACGAAAATTTCTGTGAAAATATGCCGATATTACAAACATCTTGTCCCAGTATGGGGATCTCGGTTATTTCGTTCAATTGCTCCGGGCAGAATTTATGCTTATCTTTTTGAGAAATCTTCCATGTACAAAGAGCTGAAAGAAGTTCTATTGGTTTTGGATTTGCAACAATGTTTGTTTTTTTTTTACAGAAGTGTAGTTTTTGAACTCATTTCGCGATTTAAGTCTAGTACTAAGTCATTCGCACTAAAATGGTCAATTACTTGATTGCAAAATGAGCTATACGAACAAAACCTCATTGAAATAAATCCAAAAGAAAAAAAAACCCACAAAAATTCCATACATTTTAGTACTTGGTGAAATAAGTCCAAAGTTTTTCGGGGACCTATTGCATTTTTGACCCTACAATAAAAAATAAGTCCCAAACCTTGGGGCAAATTTTATTTTTGTCTTTCGAATTATTTCACTTTTTCGGGTTTTACTTCATTTTTATACCCACCACTGAAGAATGGGGGTATTTTCATTTTGTCATTCCGTTTGCAACACATCGAAATATCCATTTCCGATCCTAGTTAGCCCCTGTTCATGGGCAAAATTTGAGATGTTGACCCTATAAAGTATTGGGTTGCCTAAAAAGTAATTGCGGATTTTTTAAAAGAAAGTAAATGCATTTTTAATAAATCTTAGTATGGGCTATAATCAAATATACTTTTTTTACACTTTTTTTCTAAAGCAAGCTAAAAGTAACAGCTGATAACTGACAGAAGAAAGAATGCAATTACAGAGTCACAAGCCGTGGAAAAAAATTTGTCAACGCCGACTTTATGAAAAATCCGCATTTACTTTTTGGGCAACCCAATATATATATTCTTGATCTGTCCGTTCGTCTGTCTGTTGAAATCACGCTATAGTCTTTAAAAATAGAGATATTGAGCTGAAACTTTGCACAGATTCTTTTTTTTTTTTTTTTGTCTATAAGCAGGTTAAGATCGAAGATGAGCTATATCGGACCATATCTTAATATACCTTCCTTATAGACCTAATCGCCGATTTAAGGTCTTAGGCTCTTAAAAGCCACATTTATTGTCCGATTTTTCTGAAATTTGGGACAGTGAGATGTGTTAGACCACTCGACATCCTTCTTTAATTTGGGCCCGATCGGTTCAAATTTAGATGTAGCTGCCATATAGACCGATCTCTCCATTTAAGGTCTTGGGCCCATAAGAGACGCATTTATTGTCCGATTTTGCCAAAATTTGGAACAGTGAGTTGTGTTAGATCCTTCGACATCCTTGTTTAATTTGGCCCAGATCGGTTCAGATTTGGATATAGCTGACATATAGATTGATCTCTCGATTTAAGGTATTGGGCCCATAAAAGGTGGGTTTATTGTCCGATTTCGCTGAAATTGGCCCATAAAAGGTGCATTTATTGTCCGAATTCGCTGAAATTTGGGACAGTGAGTTGTGTTAGGTCCTTTGAAATCTTTTCTCAAGTTGGCTCAGATCGGTCTAGATTTGGATGTAGCTGCCATATAGACCGACCTCTTGACTCCAAATCTTGGCCCCTTAAAAGGCGAATTTATAATCCGATTTCGCTGAAATTCGACTCAGTAGCTTGTGTTAGGCTTTTCGACATCCATGTCGTATATGGTTCAGATCGGTCTACATTTGGGTATAGCTACCATAAAGACCCACATAAGTTGGCCTACAAAATTGAACAATGACGTGTACTTATTAGACCACACGAAGTCCGTGCCGAAATCGGTGCATATCGGACCATATTTCGATATAGCTGGCATAAATTATGCATTTTTCATCGGATTATGACGAAAGGTGGTTTACATATATACCCGTGGTGGTGGGTATCCAAAGTTCGGCCCGGACGAACTTAACGCCTTTTTACTGGTTTAAGATGGGAATAATTTCATTTTTATACCCTCCACCATAGGCACCATAGGGTGGGGTATACAAATTTCGTCATTTTGTTTGTAACACCTCGAAATATGCGTCTGAGACGCCATAAGGTATATATATTCTTGATCGTCATGTAATTTTAAGTCGATCTAGCCATGTCCGTCCGTCTGTCTGTCGAAAGTACGCTAACTTCCGAAGGAGTAAAGCTTGAAATTCTGTACAAATACTTTTTATCAGTGTAGGTCGGTTGGGATTGCAAATGGGCCAAATCGGTCCAAGTTTTGATATAGCTGCCATATAAACCGATCTGGAATCTTGACTTCTTGAGCCTCTAGAGGGCGCAATTCTCATACGATTTGGAAGAAATTTTGTACAACGGCTTCTCTCATGACCTTCAACATACTTGTCTAATATGATCTGAGTCGATAAAGATCAGTTCCCATATAAACCGATCTCCCGATTTTGCTTCTTGAGCCACTACAAGGCGCAGTTCTTATCCGAATGAATATTCAATATTCTTTGTTTGCGTAAAAAGAGATACTGCGCATAGAACTCGACAAATATAAGATTCGGCCCGGCCAAACTTAGCACGCTCTTACTTGTTATTTAGGACGTAGTTCATTGGGATTTTTATCATTGGATGTTATTTTGCATAGCCGCGAAAAATGCCGCATTCATTTAGACGACATAACTCTAACACAAGTCATACAACGCACAGTGGGAGAAATTCGAAAAAACTAGTGAAAATATGCCGTGTAAGAACGGTTAGAGATATCTCCCTTCAATGGTTAGAGCTGAGATCGCGTTCAAAATTCAAGGTCTTAAGTTGTCCGGTCGCCTTTTGCCAGGCCCCTAAAGTTGGTCACCTCGATATTTCGAAAATTTGTTGGGGCCGCCAAATCTTCATTTGTGATCCGATTTTAAAAATCCCTACAAAAATGTCCGCTTGAGGTCTATTTCATCTTGTTTTGGGGATATTCTACATTTAATTTTTTTGTTATTTTTTTTTTACAAATTTGACTAAGATGATTTGGATTTATGACAAAATGCACATTGCCGCAAAAACTGTCCACATCTGATTATTCAGTTAAAAGTTATACAGTTTGGAAGTCGAAAAATGTGAAAAGTGTATTTTTTGCATTTTTTGGTCCAATAAACTATAGATTAGTCTTTATTGAAAAAATTTGATTAAATGCCTTTTATTTTCTTTTTTTTTGTGAAGAGGACTTATTGCAGATGCGTCTTAGGCGAAATTTTAACAAGATATGTCAACTTAAACAGGTGCCATATATACTTTAAATAAGGCAATTTTTATTAAAAAATTGGATAACCCTTCGAGTTCTCAAATTCCAAAGCCCGGGTCTCCCATTTGGGTTTATGTTTTGTTACTCCATATGTCCCCTAACCCCACGCAAAAAATTGTTTGCACCTAACAATATTTGTAGCCTCCACAGCAAATTTACTAAAAAATGCCGATTTTGAAACCATCTTTCCCCGAAAGGGGTATTTTGGGAATTTTTGTATAAAAAATCCGGGCAGCATTTATTTTCAGTTTTTTGCAAAATTTTGGCACGAATCCAAATTACGCATAAAAATGAAAATCAAACCAGATGGGCCTTCGTTAATTGCAAAATACGAAGCAGGTCTCGGTCAAAATTGAAAAAAAAAACATAAGTCGAATATCCCTGAAAAAAGACGAGCTATTGCACACCTCAAGCGTAGTTTTTGGTAAAGATTTTTGACCACTTTTGGACCAAATTGGACCACAAACGATTTCCGCATTCGAGCCAGTTAACTTCTTCCCTAACCAGAGAAGAAGATTTGTATTTTTTCAGAATTATATTCTAGCCTTACAGCGACCATAAATATCAAAAAGAAATTCTTAGAGACTACATGAGAGATATGTTAATAGATTAGCATCCAAATCTCCATCTTATCTGGACCCCTGTTGATTGCAACATATCTTGAAACAAGTTTTGTGATGGCATTGTCAGAAACGGGCAAACGGATTGATTACAACCGCTAACTTAACATAAGGGATATCTTACAATGTGTATAGCAACATATTTTCAATCTGATGACACTTTCCTTTTACAAACAAATTGTTAGTCTCAGCTACTAAATCCAAATAAAATTACTGCCTAAGTATTGATCTGAGTAAGCTCAGACCCAAATTTAAATTTATACATCTAAGACTAGGCCATACCTTATTCGCACACGTCATACTTTACTCAAAATTCCAAAATGTAAATGCAGAATAAAGCCCAATTCTTATCTGAACGCATTGGTAACCACCGTACAATACGAAGTACCCTGCAAGAAATAAGTCCCTTTCAATTACCAAGCCGCCTATGTTGCTATAGCTTTTACTATTTAATTTTTTTGTAAATTCGATTCTGATTTATATATGCCTACTTGTCTGAAGATTTTGTTTGTGTGCCGGCAAAAAAAGCAATATGACAATTCCACTATCAAATTATTCTTCATAAATTGAAAATATTAATAAAAGCAGTAGAGTGTACCTATCAAAGTGATGCAGAGTGTTAAGAACACATACTCACCACACATTAGCCAGAGATGGCATCTAAACGAGAACACCCGTCCCCCCCTACCACCCTGCATTTGTGTTGTGGCTAATCCAATTACTCCCTTGGCACAATTGAACAAAGGCCCAAGACAATGCTTCGGCAGTCGCTCGGTCGGTCTTGACCGATTGTAAGTCAAACACTACACTACCCACATTCACAGGGCCCAACACAAAAGCCATTAATTCACCAAAAGTGCTCACGAAAAAACTGAAGGCAGAAAAAACTCAAGCCAATTTCCACTGCACAACGTTGCGTGACTTTAAATCGTAGTTGAAACAAGAGAATTTGTTTATAACAAAATATTCTAGCGTTCATATGGGTTTCTCGCAGATTTCATTAAAAATCACCTTGACTTGGCCACTTGGTTTGTATTGCGGCACAGAAGTGAAATGGCTCACAATGAACTGAGACCCAGTTCCTAAGCCTTTCGCAGTCTAGCGAAAAAAAGCAAATGTATTCAAGTTTGATGGAACTTTGTTGAGCTTACCTTTGACTATTTATATTTGGCCTTGTTCCATTGAAGTGTTTCCTCCATGTGATGGAGTCATTCATTTTAACTCGCTACTGCATTTGTTTCAGAGGGGAATCCAGAAATGGAAAGAACATCAGCCATATGTGCTTTGAAAAGGACTTTATACTGCTGTCCAATGTCATCCGCGGCACTCCTTTCGGTCACGGCTTTCACTACATTGGCCCTTATCATTGCAACAAAATGTTTATTGATGAGATTGAAATTAACCATGTTCGTTGTTGTGATTGGTTTCAGAAAATTGTTAATGTAAAATTTGTATTGTACATTATCAAATAGTTTGTATGTTGACATGTTTGTATGTACCACATACATTTTTTTTATTCGCAAGTACACGCAAAGAAAAGTTATTCGTTTCACATAAAGGAAATTATCGCCAACTAAACTTCTTTTGCAAAAAACGTGGGACTTTGTTTACGATAAAAGTACATGAATTTTGCACATTTAAAGTATTTTTTATCCTGACAATACCTCTCATTATTGATATATGGAACATTTTATTCGGGATTTTCACTAGGTTTTCTTTAATTATGAATAACTTTAACGGCACTCTTAAGTATGCATAATCCTTTTATCTTTTTCTTTTTAATAGAAAGTGCGTATTGAAAAGGATGCCAAGTTCAATTAAATGTTTAAACATGATTCAAGCTCACATTTTTTCCAATTATACGCAAATCTCAGATGACTATTTCACAACACAATTTGATACACAATTATACGAGAATTAAAGGCCTTTCATTTTTACACAACTATATTCATTATGCTATAAATTAAACAAAAATTCACTTATGAGAGTTGTTGTTTTCACACATTTAAATACCTTCTTTGGGATGGATATTTCTTTATCGCGTAAATGTTACCAAACAACGTATGAACCTTAGAAATTCTTGGTGTTTCATTGTACCATTTGTGTGTTGCTCTAATAATATTTGTCGTTGGACATTCCAGAATTTTTGGACTTTAGACGAAATTTTAAAAATGTACACCTTCCGAGTTCACCAACCGCACTCGACCGAGCTACTCAATATACTGACTGTTCTTTGCTCAGTTCAAAAAGGAAACAACGTTGTGTGTTAGAATGTGTTTATATCAGTGACGACCACACGATTGAAATAATTTGCAAGCCCATGGCCTGCATGAGATTTCTTGTATACATACAATATTATGTGCCATAGTGCGAGTATTTATGCCAACATCCGGTCTATATGCTCAAATACTCCCTCTTTCTCTCCAGTAGGAGAGACACAAGACAACAATTATTGGTCCGGTACACGAATAATCGTTTGCGGCAATCGAAGCACTTTTGCAATTAAAAAGTTGTTGGCTGCTAAAGGGTTTACAATAAACAAAGTTAGTTATGTTCAAAAATGCTAAGTGTATGGCTAACGTTTGATAAGTTGAAGTGAAACGTCACACGGTTACAATTCGTTTTTTTGTTTCGTGTTTTGTTTGTCCTGAAAAAGTCTCAAGAATTTTATTTTTTTGCGTGTATGAGCAAACAATCAACGATCACTTTATGCGTTATACGAGTAAGAAAATCAGAAACCTTGAGGGCAGACTGATGGCAAGCTGATGCTGAACTATCAGAGAGACGATAAAAGCTTACACTGATAAGATAAGAATGCTAAATTAAAAGCCCAAGGGGGAACAAACTCATGGGAGAAGTAAAATAGGTATGAATTCCATAAAATTATGCTGGAGTTAGCAATTCATGAAACAAGTTTCGGCCAGGCCTAACTTTGAATATCAGATTGGTCTATATGCCGCCGATCTATATTTTATCGGGCAAGGGTGCCGAAGCGCCAACAACACCTCACTGATTTACTATAAGCGTGGGTCGTCGTACGATTGCGTTGTTTGCTTATTCGTTCTCTTTCTTGCTTGCTGCTGCTCTCTCTCTCTCTCTCTCTTTCTCTCTTTCTCTTTCTCTCTCTCTCAACGTATTACGTTTTAAAATAAGTTTAATTAGTTGTGTCGGTGGTCGAGGGGAGATTGGAACTTATGATGTCATGTTTGGTAGTCTTTCACACACCCTCTTGGCTACCAACATCATTTTCTCAATAGTGAAACAGGGCAATAACCATTACTGCACAGTAATAAGTTTCTCAATTGAATGAAAATTAAAATAAAGTGTAGAAATCACTTTCAAAAAAATATTAATAAAAAATACATATTTTTTAAGCTCAATTTTCCAAAATAGGTTCATAGACAAAGTAACAAAAAAAACAATAAAAGGGTCCTAAGTTCGGCCTGGCCGAATCTTGGGAATCCACCAGTTAAAATACAATCTGGACTCTATTTCGTACGGAATTGGGGAGTACGAATACATTGTTCATCATTTCAGCGAAATCGGGGAATAAATACGTCTTTTTGGGCTTAAAACCGTGTAAATATGATAGCTGTATCCAAACATGTTTCCATTTGAACCATAATCGACACGGATATCAAGAGGCTTAAAACATCTGGTTGTTCCAAATATCAGCGAAATCGGGCAATAAATACCATTTTATGGGCGCATTACCTTGATCCCATACAGACGAAGGTGTAGAAAAATACCCAAAAATAGAGTTGTTTTAGGAAAATTGTGCCCCGATTTGGAAAAGAGGTATCCAATGAGGTTTTCATTGGCAAAAAGTGGACATTTTTTGTGGTGATACCATGTCTTGTTTGGTTGATATGCCAACATCCACTTTTTCCCCCAAATGTCATAAAATATTACGAAAATTATTAGTTTACCAATAAAAATAGGATGACTCATGCTATGTCTACATTGACTGGTTTTGCTTATGTCGTTTTGAAAAACATCTCAACCATTCACACACTTAAAGGAAATGTTCGCCAAGTAAACTTCTTTTCCAAAAAAGGTTGGACTTTGTTTACCATATAAGAACTTGTCATTGCGATAAATTCTTGCAAGATATTGTGACACATATAAAGGTTTTTTACCCTGGCAATACTTTTCCTTCTTTATATATAGAATATGTTATTCGAGATTTCAACAAGGTTTTTTTTAATTATGAATTAATTTAACGTCATTCTTATGTTTGCACATTCTTCTTTTTTTTTTTTTTAATAGAATGTTGAAACATAATTCAAACTCACATTTTTCCAATTATATGCAAATCTCAGATGACTTTCGCAATACAATTTGACGCACGTTTACTTTAAAAGACTTCCATTTTTGCACAAATCCATTATGGTTTTGTATTACGATCTGCTCCATTCGTTAGGCTAAAAATAAAACAAAAATTGCTTATGTAAGTTGTTGTTTTCGCACATTTACATACCTACTATTAGATGGGCATTTCTTTATCGTGTAAATATTACCAAACAATACATGTGCCTTAGATATTCTTTTCGTGTTTTCTTGTACCTAGCAGTCATGTGTCTGTTGCTCTAATGATTTTTGGCATTTGGCATACCAGCAATTTTGTTCCTAAGGCGAAACTTTAAAAAATTGCCACTTTCCGAGTTTACCACCCACACTCAACCGAGCTGCTCAAAATATTAACTCTTTGCTTAGTCAAAACAAAAAGGGGAAAAAATTGTTTGTGCTAAAGTATATATACCAGTGACAAGCACACCATTGCAATTATGTGAAAGCCCATGGCCTTGCTTGAGATTGTTTTCTTGTGTACGTATACAGACGTGTGCAATATTGTGAGTATTTTTGCTTATCACTGGCCTATACACTCAAACACTCACCCATTCTCTCCAGTAGGATAGACACAAGAGAATATATATTGGTCCAGCAAACGAATTATAATTTGCGGCTAACGAAACTTTTACAATTAAAGAGTTTTTGGTTTAACAACAAAAGAAATGTCCTTTCACCATAGGCGAAGTTGCTAAAGGTTCTACAATAAACAATTAATGTATGTTCAAAAAATGCTAATGTTTGATAAGTTGAAGAGAAACGCTACTCTATTACCATTGAAGAAAAACTTCGCGATAAAAGTGATTTGTTTGTCTTAAAAATAACTCAAAGTTTTATTTTTTTCGTGTTATTGAAATGTTTTGGAAATTGCATTGTTCCATCATAAAAGTTAAAGTGCACTATTATTAATATTTAGTTTTTCTAGCATTCTCCGTAAAATTATGTTGATTATATAATTTTTTTTTTTTTTTTTTTTTTTTGAAAAAAATTAAATTTTTAATTTGTTGACATTATTCAGGGCTGTGTTTATTAAGCACAATTCAAACATTTATTTGGGCTCACATGCTTGGAATGACTCGTTTTTGTGGCAAACGAGTCGTTTCGCCCTTATATATTGTAAAGGAAAAACGAGTTGCTTTCAGAGCATTACTCGTATAAAGGGAAAACGAGTCGTTAGCTCAAAACAACTTTGGTCTGAACATAGTATAAGGAAATTGGAACGTAGATTAGAGATGGGATTAGACTGTTCGCCTTTGAAGTTAAACGCCTGAGATTAAATCACGGCGAAAACATAAAGGAACTTTCTCGGAGGTGGCTAACACCCCTAGCGATATATATGAGGTAAAACTTCCCTATAAATGGTTCCATCTCCGGCAAGCCGTTCCGAGTCGACAATAAAAAGGGGGTTCCATTGAGCTTACACTTAAATCGGACAGCACTCATAGTTGTGTGAAAAGTGTCACCGCTGTTCCTTAATGGAATGTTCATGAGCAAATAAACTTTTTGGCTTAGGAAATCATAAGAAAATTAATATTTTTTCCAAAAAATAAAATCAAGTGTGAGGTGGTAATGGGTTAAACCTGTGGATCGCTCTATATGACAGCTAATCCAAATATGATCTGATTTGGCCCGGTCATGAAAATGTTCACTCAAAAGCTTGATTCTCCATATTTAAATGCGTCTCCGAGAGAAATGCGTGCCGTAGACCGACACATCTTTGTATAGAAGTTTTTATGGTGCAAAGATCATTAGTTCGAATGTTAGAGTTCTAGATTTTGTAGTTTCTTCTTGTGAGTACGTTGTGTAAAGACGTGTGTGCTTCACAAAAATCGCCGACACGAACAGCTAGATGCGATACTTATAGAGTTATGCTCTGATTAAAGAAAGAGACGTTGAAAAATCGTTCATCAATGTTGTAATCTTTTGTTGAAAATATTGTCAACTTGCGGGTACGATTTTGTTAACGCGCGTTGTTGATTTCACGCACCGACCATTATGTACATCATCCCATATGTATACCAACTTATAATTTAATTGACTTTTAAAACATTGTACGCTGTGGTGCAGTGTAGCGTTTGTTAACACACAATCATGGGATAAATGGAACACAAATTCGATTCTGTGCAGCATAAAAAAACATTTTGCAATTAAAAAAAAAAAAAAAAAACTACACACAACGTGAACTGTTGTTGATTTATGAACATTTTGATTTTATATGATATCATCTGTGTGTTGATTCACATTCACAAAATTCTATATTAAACAAACTCTAAAAATCCAACTTCTAAGCAGTGTTACCAGTATTGGGGGTTTCTCTTCAATTTAGGAATTGGGTTTCGAAAATGGGAACGAATTTTTTAGCTTGGTAATGCAACCCAAGGGTTTGGCCGCCAGTAAAAGATAATAAAGGAGTTATAATAAACAAATAAAAAATATTTAGTTGTGCTTTTATAAAAAGCCATTCAAAATTGCTTGGGTTTTTATTCGAGGGAAATGAACTTGTAATTGAAGATTTTTGGGAAGGAAAGATTCGAAATTTGGGGAAAAGGGACCGAAAAATACTGGCAACACGGCTTCTAAGCGAAATATACAGCGATATCACGGTTGTTCTCATTAAGCTCTCAAAGTCCTGCGTTGATGTAGTTGACCGTTTATATTTATTCAGAATAAGAAGTGTGTCTGTGGTAATTCGATACACTTTTGCTATGATATACGTACTTAGATTCATTCATATTTTAATAAGACTCCTATTGTCAGCTTCTGCTTGATAATATCTCACCGCAGGGATGCCAAAAACGTTGTAGCAAAATCGATGAGGATGAATTGATGGGAATTCAATCACGGCCAGCGAATTTCATTCAACTATCTTCTGCTTGCGAATGTTTAATACCAGTTTTTCGCCAAGTCTATGAGAAAATCCTAAATATGAATTTGCTCAAAAGAAACTTATAAGCTATTCCATAGAGCGTATACGCTCAAAACCAATTTTTCCTCTCCTCATCAAATAATTCTTTTTCAATTTTTTATTTAATATAAATTTTCACCTTCCTTCCTTCGATCGAATGCAAATTTGAAAATTTTGCGATAATGCATGCAAGACCCAAGAACTACAATTGACCACACCACCAGCCAATGTAAATATTTTATTCTCTTAGATTCTGATGGAAAACCTCTTTGTTATTTTTTCTAATGCTCTTATTTTGCTGAATTTCAAAAGTCGAAAGAGTTAAGGAATTTTTGATTATCTCTCGCATATTTGAGGTCTGTGTAGGAAAACTAGTTTTGTGGACGGCTGTTTCTGAGTAGGCAATGTGAGAGAGTGAATTCAGCGACATTCAATCAACGCCGGATTGAAAATGTTCGGAAATCAATCCAAAACATCAAAGGAATGTTGTGCGGAAATGCTCTCACCAGAGCACACTCACACATCGATGTATGGAGCTCTCGCACAGCTATCTCTCACTCACATCACTGGACAAGGAGAGAGCAACGAGATGAGTTGAAATAAACGCAAATCTCCCACCCGTGTACATATATTCACTCACACTATTTGCCATTCACTCTTCCCTCAGTGTGAAGTGTTGCCATTCCATGTAATTTCATATCTATCGCTATTTGGTGGTAAACCTTAAACTAGAAAGAGTCTCATTCAAATTCAAGGCTTTTCATAAAGAACCAATTTTACGGTACTTTAAATTATAAGACAAGTAATTTTTGTTCCATTATTTTTGAGTCATTTCTGTTTTATGTTTTCCCATTACGGCCGGTCATGTTTTTGGTTACTTAACTTATTTTTCTCCAAAAGGAATCGAGCTAATTGTGTTGAGGTTTTTCTACAAGGAAAGAAAAGAAATCAACAGATGCTTAGAGATAGAGAGCTAGGTCCGTTTTCCATACAATTGCTTTGCTAATGTTCACTTGGCTTGTGGCGGTTCATTGTCTTGCAGTTCATTGTTATGACGTACATCTACCAAAATTCAGCCTTTTCTTCTGATAAAATTCCCATGATCAATTACCTCGAATCCGTTTGAAGGATAATATCTATAATATTCATTAGAAATTGAAAACATACATATGAGGTTTAATCAAAAAATAACCGGTATTTTCAAATTTCGTGAGTTACGTATGTTCGATTTTCGTATTTTTTTCTGTTATGTACATGTATGTCTGTTATATATGTTGGTTACATCAGCCATTTTGGATTGTCAGTTTTTTTTTTTTTTTGACAGATAAAAAGGTTGGCTCACCATGTTTTGGTGTGCTCTTCGATTTTTTACTTCGTAAGTTTGGTGAAACCAAAAAGCGCGTTTCGGAAGTGCTTCAAGGATTGGAAAAAAACGAAAAAAAAATATCTGAGGGTTATTAATGAAAAATTATTAATATTAATGAATAAATAAATACTTTTGGAAAAAAGTGAAAATAACGGTTATTTTTTAAAGAGCGATACGATATTATGTTGGGTTATTCTCTATAAATATCTCCTAAATGAATCAAATATGCAAATTACGGTTTTTCGTGACAAAATAGGCCTTAGGCCTTTGAGCAAGAACGAGTGAAATTGAGCAAATCAAAACGATTTCTCTAGCTAGATTTCTTTATCCCTTCAAATGCATTTGCTAGACTTTACGGTTGCCACTGCATTGGCAACTCTGTGGGTGAACATTTGGTCACAGCAAAGAATCGACTACATCAACATGTCTCTCACACACACTACCACATACCCTCTGACACTGCTCACCACTCACCTCTCCAACAACGATAGCCCAGCCATCAAGTTTGAAAATTCCATGCAACGACGCGGTATTGAAGAAATATTTTCTACTTTATGGGACGAACTCAGCCATCAGCTATGGCATTTACTAACACTCTATGGGTTTTCATGAAATTCTTGCTACTTTATGGTGGCGCACGTCCCAAAAAGTACGAAATTCAACATACAGCAAAATATCTGTGTCGAAAAATACAAAACTTGATGGCGCGACGCACCATCAAGTATGGAAAAATGTCAAATTTAACGCTGTGCAGCAACGAACCAGCGACTTGATGGGTCGTCCGAACGGGGATAGAGTGCGGTACATCAAGTACGAGATTCCTTATAACGCAGTGGTTCGGCACGAAAAACTCAATACTTTGTGGCGCTGCAGCTGTACGGCAATGGCAGTGTTTTACCAGAGAACTATTGCAAGGAATCTAAAGGGCTGTGGCATCGAATCATCGGCACGGCTATACGCCAATGTGCGCTCGTATATGTCACACTGGTACAATCTTACCGTGCTACATACAGACGACAGGCGGACGGACAGACGGGCAAACGAATGGATGGATAGGTGGACGGACATGCAGACAGGGGGACGGACATACACACGAACGTACACTGTGGGGCACGGCTCGGCATGGCAGTGCCAGAAAAACTTGAAACTCGACGTGGTATAGCAAGTCGTAGTGGTAGTGGCAGTCGTAGTCATAGCCGATATGGATGGCGATGGTGTTTGGATGTGCGTCCGTCCGTCTGTTCGTTTGTTTGTATGGTCGCATGGATGGATGGGATGTATGTACGAGTATGTGAATGGGGATGTGTACGCTGCTCTATGGCTATGTATTCTATTGTGTGTCGGTGTGTGCGTTCCAAGTGATATGCAAGTACATTCAAGCAAACACACAGAGAAATCGTATCCTTCTTGTGTACGCAAGTACATGTGTATGGGTGAGGATGTCTCTATGTCCACGGATGGATGAAAGACTGCTGGATGCACATTCTTCGTCATAGTCGTTCTTCGTAGACATCATCTTTGTTCTTTAATACAGGGTACTAGTTCGATCCCAAAAACGCATCAAAGACACCGGAGATTGTAATAACGTAAATAGAATATCTACCCTCTGTGTAACATTGTAACACAACTCAGCTCTGTCATGAAAAGCAGGAAGCTTTGAATCGATGTAATGGAGATTTTGGAAAATGTCCGAAACACATCGCTCCCAAGACATACTACGCCGATTGCATAAGGGACTCGAGTTAAAAACGGCATCAGAGTTGTTACGATTCGTAAGGGGTAGACATACTCCAAAAACAAAGGCATTTCCCTACGTCACCCATTTCTTTAAGAGGCGACCTGTCATAGCCAATGGTGCAACACAATTTACAAGCAAATAGCAAAATAGCAAACAACAAAAATTTGCGTAAAAAGAGTAAAAAGGCACAAACTTGGAATTTTGGAAAATTTTACAGAAGGTGCATAATTTTAACAAAAATATCGCAACGGATATACGAAATTCTGCAAAATAATGGTGCGTCGCCGTCGAATGTCTTCGCTTTGATCGTACAGATGTTGATTTTGTTAAACCATAAGAACGCCTAGGTTCAAATCCCAGAAAAAGTTTTAAGTGGTGGTGTTCCTCTCATAAATGCTGGCCACATTTGTGGTGTTATCAGCCATTTAAAAGTTTTCTATGGAGAGATGTGGTTAAGCAGCACGCCGTTCGCACTCGGCAAGAAATGATCCCTGATCATTGGCCTATAACTTTAATAGGACTTTATTCATTGGTATGAGAGAAGTTTCTCCTTTTCTTAAAGAGATAGGAGAAACTTTTCTCAGCATTATCACCCCCTGACAGCAAAAAACTAATTTTATTTAAAAAGAGTTAAAAATCACTAACTAGAAACGCAAAAAGCGTTCACTTAGTTCCTTTTTTCGTTTGGCACTAAGTGGTACTTTTTAGGGTTTTTGGTGTCCTAAAAGCCAAAAAAATACAAATGCAAATTTTGCCCCATGAACGTTCCACTAAGGAATTTTCAGAAGGACCAAAATCAATTTTGGGTGTTACGACCGCCCTTACCGCGGTCATAAAGCCCAAAATTAAGTTGGGCGTTAAAACCGCACATGTATTGGTCATAAGGCCCCGAAAAATGGGAACACAAGGCCTATTTTTTTGGTGTTCAAATATTTTTAAATAAATTTTGAATTTACACTACGAAATAACCCCCAATAAAAAACCTCCAAAGCAAAAATAAAATGAAATAACCCCAAAGTAATTTAGGGAAATTTTCATTTTATTTGGGGTTTATTTCATCGATATGTTGGGAGACTATTTCATTAGAAATTAATAATTCCCAAATAAAAAAATTAAAGAAAATCCTTACTCCTAAACCTTACATAATCAGCCGTGTAAACTTCTCTAAAGTATCGCTCCGCGGAGAGTCGTTCGGGCTTGGCAATAAAAAGGAGGTCATTTAGCTTACATTCGTATCGGGCATCACTCATTGATATGAAAGAAGTATCCCCGCACTTATCTATTGAAATGTTCATACATTTAAAGAAAAGTCAACTGGTGGTTCTTTGAAGACGTTAATTATAAGAAAAACATCTACCACGTCAAGGGACATGCCACGAAAGCACCTTCTTCAACATCAATATCAACGAGGCTTCATAGATACCAAACCTGATCAGTTAGGAAGCCCTATGATGAAGAGTTTAATTCGGTTAATTGACAGGCTAATATTGTAGAAGTAGGCTTAACTCCACACGGAAGCGAAGAAGTTAAGAAACTAATGCGTCGATTATGGAAAGAAGCCCCACTTCAGTTGCGTTGCCAACGGCCAAATTTGTTCTAGAAATTTCCATTTGTGTATTAAATTTCATACTTTTTTACAATTAACTTTGAACTTTGAAAACACTGATATTGTCTTTCAACGTTATACTAATTTTTATTTCATGGTTATAAAATCCCTGGCAATGCCACTATAGTTGAGTTACAATCCATAATCGACTCAAAATTTTGAACCACCAATTTTGTGGAAATTTGCAGCAGCTTCGATTGCACACAAAATCGCAAAATATTCATCGTAGACCTCAATAAAGGAGGCCACCGTAGCGCAGAGGTAAGCATGTCCGCCTACGACGCTGAACGCCTGGGTTCGAATCCTGGCGAGACAATCAGAAAAAATTTTCAGGGATGGTTTTCCCTCCTAATGCTGGCAACATTTGTGAGGTACTATGCCATGTAAAACTTCTCTCCAAAGAGGTGTCGTACTGTGGCGCGCCGTTCGGACTCGGCTATAAAAATGAGGCCCCTTATCATTGAGCTTAAACTTGAATCGGACTGCACTCATTGATATGTGAGAAGTTTGCTCCTGTTCCTTAGTGGAATGTTCATGAGCGAAATTTGCAAAATTTGCAGACCTCAATAAAGTATGTACATGTAATATTGATTGTTTTGCTTCTTTAAGCTATTCGTATGTCTGTCTGACTTATGCGAAAAAAAAACAATAAAAATGCGCCCTCTGCAACATCAAGGTTTAAAATCAGAAGACCAGTCTATATAGAGCCAAAGTCGTATTTGAATCGCTAGATCGGTAGTGGGCCAAGCACATTTTAAAATAACAAAACAAAACGACAACAAATTGGCAGACGTCGATTCAATGCTGATATACTACATGTAGGACCGTTTTGAGGATATCTTTTGAAGTAAAGAAATATGCTTTCGTATACACTTGATTCCAGTCATCCGGTTCAAGCAGTTGCGCCACCTATATAGAGGGATACATACGCTCCGGGGTCAATCTTCGTCGAAAATATAAGAGACACCACTTCCGGCCACCCGGTATTTGATATCATCTCGGTGTGGATGTCTGTGAAATGTAAAATAAAATATTCGACGAATATTTTGTGCGTATGTCGTGAGTCTCCCTAGCCAAGTGTGTGTATGTATGTAGTAGATGGGTATGTCGATGTGTATGTATGTATGCAAGTGAACAAAAAAGTTTCAGAGGAAAGCACAAACAACACAAGACAGTTGGGCTGTTTTGCGCTGCCACCACAACATACTGACGTCCGCCTGTGCAAGTTTTAAAGCTGGAAGCGATATTCTCTGTCTATGGATGAGTGCGAGTGTTCGCCTGAATGTTGTCGTATCGATACAACTTTGCCACAATGGAATGAGAGGGAGGAGGGAGTGAGCGAGTGTGAGCTGTTGCTGCTATCTGCTGTTGAATTGTTGAAGTTCAGCCGAATAGGAAAATGTCCATTAAGCCAGGTAAATCAAGAAAAATTAAATACCTCGCGAATATCATTAAAATTAAAATAGACCAAAAAACCTGAGAACCCAGATAACAAAATCTTCCGATTTCAGTCCGACGTCGGTCCGACAATCGGATGAATCATCCGATATCGGATCCGATGTACCGACATTGTAACTAAAAACGAGAGAAGTGGTTGTCATGTTGTAGGAACGACACGGCTGAGGTAAGTCTGATATATTTACCGTTATATCGTACCGATGTGGGAGCCAAGTTCCAGGGAAATTTGGATGGGAAAATTTACGTCGCACCGAATTCGTAGACGATTTCCATGTCGCACGTCAGACAAAGTAGGATCATATTGTTAGCTGGGAAGGAATTATAGCAGGATTTTCCAAAAGGTTCGTTTACAAGAAGACAATAATCACCAAGCGTAAAACATCCAAAATATATCCGCTAAGCCAAAGTCGAGAATGAACGGAAAAACTACACAACAAGAGATATGTCTCACAGTTAGTCAATAAAGCGGCGAACAAGTAACAACGCTTTAAACATGCAGGATAGAGAAAGTACCAGGTCAGTATACCTACAGAAAAATCAACCACGGCCGTGTCATGTTGACCCCAATGGTTCATAAAAGTGTATCAACATACAGACTTTATCAAATGTCCACGATTTTTTTCTTAACGAACCTTAGAAACTGTCCACAGCCTTTCACATTCTGACAACGTCTAGTGCACAGTTTTTGTGTGCTGCTGAAAATCGGCCACAGCCGCCTATATAAATACAATGCTAAAAGAGTCATTTAAACTTAAGGTTGACATACATTATTTTGAAACGCGCGTTCACAAAATCATGCCCGCATGTTCACAATATTTTCAACAACGCCTGTTCATGATAACGATACAATTGGTGCATTATTTTGCAACATATTTTTTATAGCCCCCACCCTAGGATGGGGGTATACAAACATGGTAATTCCGTTTTAAGTCGAACTGCCCATGTGCGTCCATCTGTCTGCCTGCAGAAAGCACTCTAACTTTCGAAGGCGTAAAGCTACACGCTTGAAATTTTGCACAAATACTTTCTATTGATGTAGGTCATATTCAGGTGTAGCTCCCAAATTGGTCAATCTCCCGATTATAATTCTTGAGTCTCTAGAGAATAGAGAGACTCTTATTCGATTTGGCTGAATTTTTTTACTATGACAACTTCTTTGACATTCAACAGATGTGCTAAGTATGGTCCGAATCGATCCAAAACCTAATGTAGTTCCCATGTAAACCGATCTGCCGATTGTACTTCTCGACCCTCTAAAGACGTAATTCTTATCCTATTTGACTGAAATATTGCAGTGACTGTGGCCTTAAACGAAAAAAAAGAATTAAAACAAGTATAAACGTGCTATGTTGGGTCGGGCCCAACATAGGAAACGGGCTTTTAGGAAAACAAAGGATAATGGAAAAGAATTGCTGTACCATATCAGGTTATGGTCCATAGAAAAAGTCATTGTGTTAAATGTCGGCCCACTCGGATAAGAATTGCGCTCTTTAGAGGCTCGAGAAGTAAAATCGGGAGATCGGTTTATATAGGAGATATATCAGGCTGTAGACCGATTCAGAGCATATTTGGCACGTATGTTTAAGTTCGTAGAAGAAGTTATTGTACAAAATGTTGACCAAATCGGATAAAAATGGCCACATCTAGAGTCTCAAGAAGTATAATCGGGAGATCGCTTTATATGGAAGCTATATCAGGTTATAAACCGATTTCGACCATACATGGCATAGTTGCTGAAAGTCGTAACAGAATGCTTCGTGCAAAATTTCAACCAAATCGGATAATACTTGCGCCCTAAACTTCCTTGAATTCCTTAAAAATGCAGTCTTAAGCTTTTTTTATGGATTTTAATAGCTAAATATTTCGGAAGTATTCCTGCCAAAGGGAATATGTACTCTCTAATGCAAGTAAAACATATTCTAGTTTATTCTTTCCTTACTACAAACGTTGGAAACCACACAGACACATCAAAGGATAAACGAATTATTATATTATGTATTAAATGAAAGGCTATCATTAGACTTGAATTCAAGATGTTTTTTATAAAAGGAATGAAATACAATTTTAGGTAAAAAACCGATTAAATATCGGTGTTCTTTCAACTTCCCTAAAGTAAAGATATTTTAACATTTTGTAAATTTTACTAGATTTAAGTTCACTTGAATAAAACTGAAATAACGATTTGAGTAGACTAAACGGGAGAAAAAATCTTTGGTGCTTCGGCATGCCGTTCGCCGACTCGGCTATAAAAAGGAGGCACCTTATCATTGAGCTTAAACTTAAATCAGACAGCACTCATTGATATGTGAGAAGTTTGCCGCTGTTCCTTAATGGAATCTTCATGGTCAAATTTGCATTTGTATCCCCATTGATTTGCATGGCATTGAGTTTGACTAACTCGTACAAGTATATTAGGTTGGTCGAATATTCGGCGGAACTTTTTGGAGAAAATCGGTTGGTTATTTCGAAGCAGTTTGTCTTGAAGTCTTCGCTTTCGTTGCCGTTGTTGCCAGAATGTTACTTTGTCTGTCCGTGTTCAATTGTTTGTGTTCGTCTGTAAGTTTGTACCTGCCTGCCTGCCTGTTCAATGTTTCATTTCTGTGTTTACCCTGTTGTTCTCCCTTATCCACCACCTACTCTAGTGTCGGCACTTTTTCTTGCTCAAACTGGCTGCTGTCTGTTAGTTGTGTGTGCACTTTCCTCTGGCGTACTTTAAACTCAAGTGTGTCTTTTACGACAATTCACTCGCATACACGAATAGCTCAACTCAAAGTCAGGATGGCAGGCAACTCTTGTAACAGCGAACTTCTAGCAAAAGTCCAACGGGCATAGAGAGCCGAGTAGATGTAACAGAGCGCATCACAGCACAGCACAACACAACGGCACCGGGAACAACGCCATGCAATTCTATACAAGTCACAAATCCTTGTGTCCAACGTACCGAAGGTATTCCTCAGCACGATGTTGGACGCCAAACTCTGGCTGACATTCAACAAGAAATGGGAAACACGAAAACGCACAACCATACAAAGGCATACATTTCTATTGTATTTCAATGATGCCTTAGGGTGTTGCGAGGAGCGTTAATGAAGCGATTGGTTTCTTTTTGCTCGAAAAAGGCGTACATTGTCACCAAAGTTCCACGAACAAACAACAGGGGGTACTTCTCTCGTAAAAATCGGTGTCATCTGATTTTTACAGCTCAATCCGAACGGAATACAACTGAGTAAAACCACTTCATAGTGTAGTTTAAGGGAAGGGTTAAAGGAATTCAGCATTGAAACTGCCATCTACATAAATCATAGATGGCAGTGTAAGCAACTCGCGTGGCTTCGTTCGATCGACGCATTGTTGTTATTTTACATAGCATTGTTGTAATTTGGCACTTGGTTGATTGGTCGGGATTTACTGTTCCTCATACAAACACAGTTTGTTATTTTCAACTGTTTTAGTGTGCCCATCACTGATCTAAATTATCTCCACACACATATGCTTTGAATAATACAGATAGGTCCTTAAACCGATGTGGTTCACATATAAACCGATTGTTCTTTACCTCCTAAAAAGAGCAATGCTTATCTGAACACGAACAAGTTAAAACTCATTAAGTTCGGCCGTGTCGAACTTTGGATACCTACCAACATGAATATATTTAACATCCTATTGAATTGCATCTACATATCTACTATATTCTTAGTTATTTCCAAATATGGGCCGACCTCGATCTTATTTATTTATGGTATAGAGGGACCTTATACATGACACATTTATAAATTTCAGTGAAATTGGTCAATAAATCGTCCGTAAATCGGAAAATTGATCTACATGGCATATATATTGACCATATTCGGTTTGGATAACGGGGGGATTATTAAAACTCACTGTTCCAAATTTCAAAGAAATTGGATAATAAATACCCCTTCCATTGGCTTATGACCTTAAATTGGCAGATCGGTCTGTATGACAGTTAAATCAATATATGGTCCGATCAATACCTTATTTGGTTCCGAAAACGAGATGCCCAGTGCAACTCACTGATCCAAATCGAGTAATAAATGCGACTCTTATTGGCCTAAGACTCTAAATAGCCAGATCGGTAATGTGAAACTACATCCAAATATGGCCCTATCTCGATCATATTTCATCATATTCACTGTTCAAAGTTTTAGTGAAATCGGATAATGAATGCACCGGTTATCGGTCTATTTTGCAGCTAAAAGTAACAAGCAAAAGCGTGTTAAGTTCGGCCGGGACGAATCTTATATACCCTCCACCATGGATCGCATTTGTCAAGTTCTTTGCTCGGTATCTCTCTGAAGGTAAGCAAAAGATAAAGGATAAGAACTGCTATGCTATTGGAGCTATGTTAGGTTATAAACCTATTCGGGCCATACTTGGCCTAGATGTTAAAGACAATAGTAGATCCCATTATAAAAAATTTCAACCAAATCGGATGAAAATTGCGCCCCAGAGGAACTTAAGAAGTAAAATGGGTAGATCGGTTTGCATGGGAGCTATATCATGTTATGAAGCGATTCCGATCAAATTTGGCACGTTTGTTAGAAGTTGAGGATACAGTGACTGTGCCAAATTTCAGCATAATCGGATAGGAATAACGTCCTCTAGAGGCTCACGAAGTAAAATCGGGAGATCAGTTTATATGGGAGCTATATCAGGTTTAAGACTGATTCGCACCATACATGGTACATCCATTTAATGTCATAGAAGTCATGGATACAGTGACTGTGCAAAATTTCAGCTAAATCGGATAAGAAGTAAAATCGGAAGATCGGGTTATATGTTAGCTAGATCAGGTTATGGACCGATTGGCTCATATTTGGCACGTTTGTTAGAAGTTATGGATACAGTAACTGTGCCAAATTTTAGCGAAATCGGATTAGAATTACGTCTTCTAGAGGCTCAAGGAATAAAGTCAGGGGCCCGCTTTATATGGGAGCTATATCAGGTTTAAGACCGATTCGAACCATAATTGGTACGTAAGTTGGAGGTCATTGGAGGGAGAAGTCATTGTGCAAATTTTCAGCAAAATCGTATAAGAATTGAGCCCTCTAGAGTCTCAAGAAATCTGGACAACTATATGGCCCATTTACAATCCCCACCGACACTAAGAGGCAGTAATTGTGCAAAATTTCAAACGTCTAGCTTAACTCGAAAGTCAGCGTGATTTTCACAGACAGATAGACAGACGGACGGACATGGCTAGATCGAATTAAAATGTCAAGACGATCAAGAAGATATGTATGTAGATATGTATACTTTATGGCGTCGGGGATCAATATTTCGAGGTGTTACAGAAGGATCCTATCTACCATCCTATGGTGGTATGGATGGCACATATGGTAAATATTCGGTTCGGATATCGATGGCTCTAAAGCAACTCACTGTGCCAATTGTCAGCGAAATCAGACAATAAATAAAAACATTATGGTGGATAAAAATGAAAGTACTCTTCTTTACTTTCTGTTTACAGAAAGAAATCGTCCGGAAAACATGGTTTTAGCTTGTTATGGTTTTATTTAAACAATTAGTTACTATTTTTGCGATACTTGATTCGACCCACCCTAAGACACGTACATAGATATCTCGATACCACCGTACATTAGGACGAATGTTGATGTAGGGCAAAGGAATATAGTGAGGCTCGTAAGTTACAAGGACGGACAAAGAACAACGGAACACAAGGAACTAAATAAGAGTAGACAAACCTTCGAATAAACAAAATATACACACACCAACGGACACCTACACTGCCTGATTCGCACACTCTTGCACGTACAAAACACACCAATTCCCACATTGTGTGCATTTTTGTATGTATAGGACTACTAGTGATAGCACTCTCAGGGTTGCCAGGAAGGATACACTGCCATTTAAAACAATCCAAAAGTTGTACTTATCGAATCGAACCCACGACAACCAAACTATTAATAAAAAAACGCAACTTTTGCCGATTGAATTTGAAAAGCAAACGAGATGTTTGGAGTCAGGTTGCATTTCAACTTGAGAAAATATCCATTCCACTAAATACGTGGGCACGTCAGCCGAACTATAAATACTTTATTTTAATTCGCTATGAAAGAACATTTGTCTCCTTAGAACACTTAGAATAGCGTTCTAAGCCCCTCGATCTTCTGCGCTCCTTCTAAAACAAAGAATCTTTCTCTCAAACATTTAAAGGACTGCCTTGTCTGCTTTCGCAAGTACCCATGCCTCGTAACTCTAGCGTCACGGGTAGTATCAGTGTCTTGTATAGTGTAATCTTCGTCTGTCGAGAGGTGGCCTTGATTCTAAACTGCTTGCCAAATTCAAAGTAGGATCTGTTTGCTTTCTTTCAAGGCTGGTGTCATTCATTCATCTCAAAGATGTCAGACCCACTTTCACCAATGCTCTTTGTATTCTCTCAAAGGCTGCAGTTAAGACTTCCGAAGACCGACCCATAAAAACGATGTCGTCGGCGTAGGCGAGTAGAATGTGTTTTTTTGTGAGGTGTGTCCCATATCTATTCGCATCTGCATCTCGTTTAATCTTCTTCAGCAGGATATTAAAGAGATGATACGATAAGCTGATGAGGTTTGGTATTAAATGGTTCGGAGAGTCTCTTTTTATTCTGCAGAGTCTTTTTAATTTTGCAGGGATGCCAAGCTCAGACACGGCTTGAAATACCTTTTAACGAAGATATCGTAAGAGTTTACCTGTCTTTCTCGGGTCTTTTCCAGGATTTGCCGCAGTGTGAATATCTGGTCTATGATGGGTTAAAAAGGTTTAAAGTCTCATTGAAGGGGCCCAATTACATCTTTGACTTTAGGATTAAATCTTTCACAGAATACGCTCGAGAGTATCTTGTATGCGATAGGGCGGAGACTTATTCCTTTGTAGTTGGTACATTTTGCATTGTTTTCTTCTTGTGTACGGAATATAGTATGCTGATGTTCCAATCATCGGATAAGCGTTTTTCTAGCCAGATCGCACTGACGAGTTGATACATACGCCTTATCAGCTTACCGTCTACGGTCTTAAATAGATCAGCGGGCAACCAATCGGTTTCTGCTGCCTGTCAATCTTGTATAACTAAATTCGCTCACACGTCTTCCACTTCCTTTTTTTCTGCGGAATAGAGGTTTCTCCTAACTCCTTTATATCTAAATCTAATCAGATTTGGATTCTGTACGCCTACTGACATATTTCAATTTCCAAACTCAATGCAAAATTAAAAAGGATGTGGAACATTTTCCATGAAAAATAAATCTAATCGTATTTTGATCAAACTTTGCACACATATCAAACATATAAAGCGAACCAAAATTGTGGCTACTCCGGCCACAAATTCGAATATCGTAGAAAAGATGGCATATATGAGAGCTATATCCAAAAACGTCACTTTTCTGCCACTAAATGGCAACTCGTGTATTCTTAAGCTTAAACTGAGCATAGATGTGAATTTGCCTATCTGCCACAGTGTTATTGTAGCCTTAATCGTGGGCCTTGTTGATGAAGACGAACTTGGCCACAACATTTTTATAACCTACACAACCATTGTTGTACAGGGTATTATAACTTAGTGCATTTGTTTGTAACACCCAAAAGGGTGAGAGATAGAGCCATTGATAAGTATACGGATCGACTCAGAATCACTTTCTGATTCGATCTGATTCCGTCTGTCTGTCAGGTAGTAGGTAGGTATAATAATGATTTAAAAACTAAGTTCACAAATAATTGCCAGAAAAATACAATTCCTTTGAAAGTTTCTTAGCTTCATTCCCGATCACCCTCTCAGTGAAATTTGTCAATAAGGGGATCCTCGTCCAGAGTTCTAGCATAATTAATCTAGAAAGTATTCTACTCTCCATGAAAACACAACAATCTATCTGAGTGGAAAACATCTTGAGTAGCTTCAGAAAGCCGATTAAATAGATCTAATTTTCCAAGGCCTAAAGCATTCCTCTCCTGGCTAACATTTTTAGATATGAATGCTTTCTTTCTTCGTTGCCGATGTCCTGTCGAAACATGAGCATGCAGCAGGCATGAGTACAAGAGTGTGTTGTTGCCTGTGTGTGTGTGTGTGTGTGTGTGTGACTGTGTGTTTAAAGAGGAAAAATTGTTTCTTCTCCTTCTTGGTAATGTCTCTCCCTCTGCTGCTTGCTTAGTTCAGCAGAATTTTTTGTTCGGTTTTCGTTGCCTTGTCTTTGCTGTTGCTGATGCTGCTGCTGCTCTTGCCTTTGTTGTTGGTTGATGTGCCGTGGCTGTGCTAAATGTTGGAATTCTTAAAGAGCAGGCAGCCTTTAAAGTTCTTCGTCGACTTTAAGAATGACGATTTAAGGAATTTAAAGATTCTCTTTGCTGGCACATTGGGACAAGTGAAATTCTGTGATTACGGCCGGGAACCTGTGGACGACGGCGCAACCCTTAATGATCATTTTGGAATTTGACAATACACACCCACACAGGCACACACACATGCCCTGATAGTAATGGATATGTTTATGCAGAGTTGGCAGTTTTTGCTGTTGTCGTTGTTGTTGGCCCTGTTCAAATAAATATGAAATGTTGATATGTCGTAGCATCACCAACCACCATTCAGTGGTGCTTCGGCATCTCTGTGTTGTGAGACTTCCTCCCAAAACTTGTGGAGGCAACATTCCTTTGCTGTCTGTTTTGCTTTTTCTGCCTCTTCGTCTCATCGTTATCATCATCATCATCATTATCGTGTTGCGTAGGGTTGCAGATATTTTAAACAAAAATTCTGCGAAAACAAAGGACAACAACAATAACTAAAATAGCAAACAAATCACGGCAAATGCTAGTCTTGTTTATTTAAGGAACCTACTTCGCTCACATCTCGAGTACGCACTGACGCATGCGATAGGGATTCTCATATCTAACGCGGAGTTATTATACCCATGCACACCTCCACACACACACACATATGTAGGTAGAGGAAGAATAGTTAAATGCACATGGCTTAAATGTGATCTATTGTAATAGTTGGACGATTCGTCACCATCTGAAGACAAAATGAGAAGCAATCTACATAACTACTAAGCAAAAACCGACGCGGCTAAAGTCAGAGTCTAGCATCATGACGCTGAAATATAATCTTTTCTATTTTGGCTGTGTCCCTTTCAAAGTTCTCTTCTCTCAGAACATTTCTCTCTGAAAATGATGCCACATTTAGGCTTTAGTCCATCGTACTAAAGTCGGAAATGTTTCCAACATTTTAATATCGGCTAAGGTCTCGGCTGTCAAAATACTACGATAACTTTTTATGCCCACCTCTATAACACCTCTAAATATTGATGTGCGACTCCATAAGGTGTATATATTCTTAATGGTCCTGACATTCTAAGTCCGACTAATGAAGCTATCTCCTTGAAATGTTGGGTCATTTGCAAATGGGCCATATGGGTTCAGATTTCGATATAGCTCCCTTATAAAATGGTATTTCGACTTGACTTCTTAACCCCTAGAAACTGCAATATCCGATTGGGCTGAAATGTGTGTGATGTTCTGTTACAACTTCTAACAATAGTGCCAAGTATCGTCCAAATCGGTTTATAACCTGATATACTAGCTGCCATACTAGCTCCCATTTAAACCGATGTGTCCCGATGTGTCATCACGAGCCCCGTTAAACGACTTATCAAGTGAAATTCTGCAGTTCGTTTTTATAGTGCTTACAGTGACAAAATTAAAATCCACCCAAGCTTTGGTTGTGGGCATAAAACTCATTTTTTTATGAAAAAAAAAAAAAAATTTAAGCTGTCTATTTTTTCCTTTACGGTATTTTCTTGGCGGAAGAACAATTTAATTATGGATTTTTTTTGGGAAATTTGATTGGAATTCTGGGGATCTGTTTAGCAAAACCGTGTACGCTGACGATAATTTTCGGAGAATTTTACCAAAAATATGGTAACCTTGTTTACAAAATTGCAGATGTTTGTGTTAAATTTATAAAAAATAAACAAATTCTTTTAAGTGATACAATTGAAATACAGTTTAAATGCATTTTCGTGTACTTTGAAGTTATTCAAAAGTGTAAAAACTGTAATAATTGAATAACATCTATACAACCAGTCTCGTCCCTCAAATTTGACTCCAGACTTCGCGTCGCTTATTTGGTTTCACCGCTACTGATTTTTTATGACTTTGACTCTTGACGCTTTTGTTGGGTTTAGACTCTAAAGTTTAAACTCAATGATAAGGGGCCTCCTCTTAATGCCGAATCCGAACTGCGCCACCATTTGGTAGAGAAGTTTTCACATGGCAGAATACCTTACAAATGTAGCCAGCATTAGTAAGGGTATAACCACCGCTGAAACTTGGTTTGATGTTCACGCCAGGCCTTCGGCCTCATAGTCGGACATGCTAACCTCTGCGCCACGTTGGCCTTCGCACAAAATCAGTCATTCCATTATTCTAGGATGTGTTGATTTTCCTGATCACTCTATCGAAATTTGGAGAATGGATATTTGTATGTATTCTCCATAGAGAGGGATACGAATTATTCTCAATCTGAAAATTGGTTTTGTAGAAAAAAATCTGTTCAATATTAGAGAGATTATAAATATGGAATGGCATAATAACTAGGTCACTACGGGGCATACGAAGGCTTAGAATGCCTGAGATCGAATACTGATTAGAAAATAAAAAAAGTTCAGCTGTGGCTATTCCCGCTTTCTTGCTTACCAGTCGTACATTGCAAGGCTTTCTGCCATATCAAACTTCCCCAAGAAGGGAAAAACAGAGGTACCTTGTCATTGAGGTAAGACAAGACTCGAATGTTTGTGGGTTAAATTGCATACATTCTGCCTATATGCTCTTAACTATTGGCTCTTACCTTTTTGCCATTGGCAGTAACTCTTGAAAAACAGTTTCATGTTTTTTATTTAATTTTTTTGCGGCCATTTTTAATGTTAAATTTTTTTTAAAAAAAAAACTTGTAAACCAAAATTTCTATTTTAAAAAGATAAATCTATGTTAAAAACTGCATATGCTTTTAATACGACATATGATCATCACTTATCCCAAGGCTACAAGTTTTCCGACAAATGTCCATTTTGATAGCATAAAGCCTATGGACATATCACATGAGTGCATCGAATCTAAACCCTCACACATGCGGCACTCATATGCAAACACTTAGAGACATGTGGACAAGGAACTAACATCAGCCGTTCAACATACACAGTAACAAATATCACGAAAATTTTTTTTTTAAATAATAATGCAACAAATAATAAGAACGTTTCCAATTAAAAAATTGATTGATTCAATCATTTTTTAGTTGAATCTGAACTTTGGTTGACGCACGACCGTGAAAGAGAAGATATAATTGAAAAGTGTATCTTTTTCAATAAAATAATTGTTAATCATTTTTCCAATTCTTGAAATACATCCAAAACGGGCTTCTTGGTTATATTGGGTTGCCCAAATTTTTTTCACAGCTTGTGACTCTGTTATTGCATTCTTTCTTCTGTCAGTTATCACTTTTCAGCTGTTACTTTTAGCTTGCTTTAGAAAAAAAATTGTAAAAAAGTATATTTGATTAAAGATCACTCTAAGTTTCCGCAATTACTTTTTGGGCAACCCAATACAAAACTTAATTAAGTTCCCGTGGGCCCATTTTTTCGAATAGTAAAATATCGAAGAGCACAGCAAAACACGACTAAGCTTTTTATCTGTCAAAAAACAAACTCACAATTCAAAATCGGTGATAAACCAACATTTATAACGACATGATTACCAATATAACAGAAAACAAGTAAGAGCGTGGTTAGTTCGGTCGGGCCGAATCTTATACACCCTCCACCATGGATCGCAGTTGTCGAGTTCTATGCGCGGTATCTCTTTTTAGGCAAAACAAGGAATATTGAATAATAACTGTTATGCTATTGGAGCTTTATCAAGTTATAGTCCGATTCGGACCATAAATGAATGCCGAACATTGTAGAAGTCATTGTGTTTCAGTTCATTCGGATAAGAATTGCGCCTTGTAGGACCTCAAGAAGCAAAATCGGGAGATAGGTTTATATGGGAGCTGTATAATAAGAAGTATTTTTGCAAAATTTCAAGAGGTTAGCTTCACTCCTTCGAAAGTTAGTGTGCTTTCGACAGACAGACGGAAGGACATGGTTAGATCGACTTAAAATGACATAATGATCAAGAATATATATACTTTATGGGGTCTCAGACGCATATTTCGAGGTATAACAAACAGAATGACGAAATTAGTATAACCCCATCCTATAGTAGAGGGTATACAAATGCGGAAATCGAACATACGTAACTCACGAAATATATAAATAACGCATTTATTATTTCTCCGTTTTCCGAAAAGTTCTAGCCGCTTCAAATTTCTATATGAACACATCGCCTGACATCCGCAAATTTTCCCGTTTTGTGTTCTACGAGTACTCATAGGCCTATACCCAAAAAAAACCCCAGATTCTTGTTTTAGGAGCTTAAGGTATGTTTATCCAATTGCATCAGTAACATTTGCATATTTTCAAGATTTTCAATCAATTTTTTAATTGACCTAACAAACAAATTTAAGGGAAATTTGAAAAATGTTAATGATTTTTTATTTGATTTATCAAAAAATAGTTGAAAATGTCAAAAAATTTTAATCATTTTTTAATTGAATATGCAATTTTTTTATTTTTATTTTCTCAATCACCTCTTCTAAAAACAGTAATTGAAATTATCGTTTTCGTGATTGAAGCAATTTCAATTAAAAAATTAATTGGATCAATTAATTTCGTGACCAAAACGATTTTTATTATGTTTTTTTCTCTGTGTACACACACAAACACACGCAAACTATGACCGATTGATAGGCGGTAATGGTGTGACAAACGATTGTAGGCTCTCCGTGAAAGTCAATTGAAAAATAAATTGCTTTCTAATTGCTTTCTGGGAAACAAGGAATGCACTGGCGACAGACCAAGGAGATGTCTGAAAAGATGAATACTGAATGAGTGAACGAATGAGCGAATGAAGAGTTTACAACACCTATTGAGAACATCTAGGAGATTATTATATAATGCAAAAAAAAAAAATGCGTCTTTAAAAAGCATAGGTAAAAATCGAATTTAATCGTTTCATTGGACTGATAATAGAAGTTTCTTGAAAAAGTTGAAAATGGAAAAACATTATCTTAACAATATTTTTATTTATAACTGATGGCTCGGTACGCTTTGCTACATCTTAAAATAGACTTTTAACAGAATATTGTTTTTTTAAATATTTTGAAGCTTGGTCGCAGATGATCAAGCCCTTTAGGGATGCAGCTGCATTACGAGTCCACACAGAGTTATTTGCTTAGTGTGAAAATGCAAATTTGCCCAAGAGCATTCCATTAAGGAACAGGGCCAAATTTCTCATATATCAATGAGTGTGGTCCGATTCAACTAAAGAGCTCAATACTAAGGTCCTCCTCCTTTATATCCGAGTCCGAACAGCGTGTCGCAATGCGACACCTCTTTGAGGAGCACTCTTGACATGACGTTATACCTCACAAATATAGTCAGCAGCGCTCGTGTCAGCCCAAATTGCCGCCAAAATTTGTACTGTACTGCCAAAGAACTATTTTGTCTCAAACGGCCTGTCTGTTTGTTTTCTCTCGGTCGCCCTACATCTTCCGGGAGTGGGCAACCCCCGGCACTTGTTCTAAATTTGGATGTCACATTCAAACTGTATAGATCATAGATCTTTCATTTGAGTGGAATATAGCTCCGGTCAGTTTGGTGTAATTTTTAATCAGGGGTGGGGTCGGTCCCCCAGACACTTGGATGGGTTCAGTATTATTGGGTTGCCCAAAAAGTAATTGCGGATTTTTCATATAGTCGGCGTTGACAAATTTTTTCACAGCTTGTGACTCTGTAATTGCATTCTTTCTTCTGTCAGTTATCACTTTTCAGCTGTTACTTTTAGCTTGCTTTAGAAAAAAGTGTAAAAAAAGTATATTTAACTAAAGTTCATTCTAAGTTTTACTAAAAAATGCATTTACTTTCTTTTAAAAAATCCGTAATTACTTTTTGGGCAACCCAATAATATCCACTAATAATATCAAATTAAAAGTCTACTGTCAAAGACCTTTTGTTCAAGTCCCTTATTGTCGCTGTCCACATGTCCTATTGATAGGCAGTAAACTTGGCGGGTTTTGTAGGTGGGGCGTTCCCCCGGTATATTTTTGGATTACACACGGTGCTCACAAAATTTCGCTTAAACCAGTGCACGCATCTCCGAAATATGTAATTTTTGAAAACTGTGGTAAGAGGGAGGGTCCCCTCCCCTTTAGATATCAAAAACTGAAGTACCTTATTTTCACTTATTGAGAACAGAGGTTCGCTTTTGGTGTTTCCCGTTTCTTACTGCGCTTTGAGAGAGGTTACCTAACAGACGCAATGTTGATACTTGAACGGCATGCATGCTTTAATATTTTTGACAATTATACAGATGAGAAAAATCGCGATGCATTTCGCAACGCCACATTTTGCCAAAACTTTTTAAGACGGTATTATTTTGTTTTCTATTGCAAATAGATACAAAAACAATTGGTCTAAACCGGACGCAATTCCAACAACAAAATGAGAACTTGTCTGTATATACAAGATACTCGGTTGTAAGTGGCCACCGTAGCGCAGAGGTTTGCATCTCCGCCTATGAGGCTGAACACCCGGGTTCGAATCCGGCCGAGAACATGAGAACAAATGTTCAGGGGTGGTTATCTCCTCCTAATGTTGGCCACATTTGTGAAGTGCTTTACCATTTGGTATGCCAGCCATGTAAAATCTTCTCCCCAAAAGAGGCGTCGCACTGCGGCACGACGTTCGGACTCGGCTATAAAAAGGAGGCCCCTTATAATTGAGCTTAAACTTGAATGGGACAGCACTCATTGTTATCTGAGAATAATGGAATGTTTGTAGGCAGACTTGCATTTGCGGTTGTAAGTGGAACGTGTCACAAAATCTAACTAACGAAAATAAAATTTTCAAAAATATGTATTTAAATAAACAAATACAAAATCATTTACATGCAACAATTTGAAAAGTTTGCTTGATAAGTTTGTTTGATATTAGGTGGTATAATTGAAGTCGACATGTTAAACAGTCTGCGTTGCATAAATTATCCCAAAAGATGAGTGGCCATCATTTCTTTGTAACTCATCGAAATATTGAATAAAGACCTTTTTTAGTTCAGTACTTAGTAGAGTGTCATATAGTTTCTCTGTGATATCACCCAAACTAAGGGGTTTATTGTACACAGGATCTGTAAATTGAGGTTTACCTTACTCTATACAAAGCGTCGACCAATGTAAGCTAAAATGTCGCGATAAAGACGAAATAAAAGATGTGGTTATAAAATTGTTTGCCCTGACCCTTTTTGATCCTCAGTGCGTCCACATGTGCGTCTAGCATTTTCCCTTCATTAATTCTGCATATGATTACAGAGTAATGGCCCACATTGGCCGTTTTTGTCCATTAGGTAGCGTGGAGATGTTGGAAAGGTCATTCGGTAACATAATTTTTTGTTTTTATTTCCAACTGGCATCTGGACAGCAACAATGAAAAACAAATGAAACCACATACCGTACACACAAGTGCACGTTTACAAGCAAGACGGCGACTTTGCGGGGGTGGTTATCGTTGCCGTGGTTAAAGGCAGAATATTACCTTTGCCTTAGACGATGACGCCAACGGCGACAACGACGTTGGCCGTTATGCCAATGCAACACGCAACACTTAAAGGGGGTGATTCATGCATCACACACACACACACACAACTCCCATGGCGAGGCCAAGGAAATCTCAATGAGTTTTTTGGGGCCGCTTCTCTGTACTATTCCCTGCACGGTATCTATGCCACCACCAGCGCCAACAGCATTCCTGTTATGCTTGAACCTGTTTCTCAAAATCTCACACGACAGCGTCTATGTCGGCCGACTTCTGTCTGTCCTTTCTTTGCTTCAAATCAGAATTGCATAGTCTCTGTTGTTGTTGTTGTTGACGTTGCCTCATTGCTGAAACTCCCCTATGGAAGGGGCTTGTTAGCCTGTGGCCTTTCTATCATCATTACCTTTTTCGCATAGCAAACGGCCCGACTATTTTCTCTTTTATCTCTTTCAGCTGACTCACAAATGGTGATGTTTGGGCAAGTAGTTTGAGTTTGTGCTCTCGTTTGTAACATCCTTGGGGACAAAAATGGTTTTGATGAAAGAAAATTTCAGTTTAAACTGTTTGCCAGTAAATATCAATTCATGAGGGTTTTTTTTTATATACGAGAGCTGCTATATAAGTTTTTGGCCTAAGTGATGCCAGGAGCAATCTGACATTTCCATTGGAAAGTTTGACATTTTCTATCACAATCGTACTGAGAACAGTCGTTCGCACGACCATCATTTCTGTTGTTTACAGTGACATGAAAAAAATGGAATTAGCTTGTGAACATTTTCGTGCGACCATTTTGCAGAACGTTCGACGTGGACTATCACGACAAGAGTGCATTGATGAACTTCAATCCTTTTATGGCGACGAAGAACCATCCTCTAGCAAGGTAAAAAAACAGGTTCACTGAATTCAATCGTGGCCGACGCTCGCTCAAGGATGAATTATAAGGTAACAAACGAAACAAAACAGCAATCGACCGTGTGGGTCTTCGAAGACGAGACAAATCCAATGAAAATTATTGGTGGAATAGGATTGCCGGTATTTTTCTGTTCCTTGTCCCTAAATTTCGAGTTTTTGTCCCAAAAAATCCCCAAATAACAAGTGAATATTCCCAAACAATTTTGAATGGCTTTAGAGTTCATTTCTTGAACAAAAATATTTTCTACTGACAGCCGAAACGACTAAGGATGTGTGTCACGTAGAGACACGGGTATACAATTTTTGAAGTTGTAAAAAATTAATAGCGATATATGGTCTATTTTTATAGCAATTTAGATTCATTGCAAGGCAGATGTACTGGGCGCCCCTTCCTCGCTGTCCTTGCGGGTTCCAGTCCAGGACATTTCTCGCTATATCATCACGCGGTCGGAGTAGGATATGACCCAACCAAGTCAATTTTCTTTTCCGGATTTCTACATCGACAGGGGAAGTGATTGTTTTTATTTGCAATTCTTCATTTGAAATACGGTTTGACCAGAAAATTCGAAGCATTTGTCGAAGGCAGCGACCTCAGCTAATTCTTACACTGGGTCAGGCCACCCTTCTTTTGGATTGTGACCATGATCCCCTTCTTCCATTCCCTGGGGACAGCGTTTGTATTCCAGGCCTGATTATTGAGGTGATCGCTTAAGCTATGGGGTATGCCCCATACCGCAACAGTTCAGCAAGTACAAGCCGGCTGATTTGCCGTTTTTGAGTGAGACCAGAGCAGCCTCAATTTCTTCGTGGGTTTCGGCGTTCAGGGGGATTAAGAATGTCGGAGCTTACTTCCTCGGTAGCTGGTATTTCGGAGCTGAAGGGACCGCGCCATTGCTCATCTTATTATTATTATTATTACCGTTGGCCTCATATTGTTGCCACTCATTTGTTTTAGTGACTCGTAGACACCACACAGGTTTCCAATATTAGCTTATTAAAATATATTCGCTTATCTCAGCAATCTAGGCGCTTGACCAGCGAGGCGCAGGCGCGATGTTCAGTCCTGGCCGCGATTTAATTACCTTTGATTTTGCCCGTAGCAGAGCGTTGCGTAAACGTTTCCGGTGTTTTATTTTCTCTACAGTTTCGTTGCTTATCAATGGTTTTGGGCATCGCCGAGCAATGTCTATGATAGAGGTGCCCGTCTTATTTTGGGTGTTCGGGTGTTATTTTGCAGCTCTCTGTTAATGTTGCCTTGTATTCGCGCCCTGTGTCGAAATATTTTAGGTTTATGAGGTTGAACTTTGTGATTTTTGTTTGAGTCCTTTTCACGACGGCTGGGCGTAGACGTAGAGTAGCCACTAAGAGCATGTGGTCACTATCGATGTCGGCTCCTCGTCTAGTTTTCACATCCATCAGCGAACCCAGAAAGAGTTTGCTGATAAGTACGTGGTCGATTTGATTCGGGTGTTTCGATCTGGTGATTCTCATATATATTTGTGTATATTTTAATAGGGGAACTTTGTGCCTCTAGAAATCACCCAATCTGTCGCCATCGTCATTCCAAGTCCTTGAATTCCCATGATTGATTGTAGATTATTGTTGTTATTGTCCACCTAGACATTAAAATCTCCCATAACAAGTTTATTGTCTCCTTTTGGTAGACAGCGTGTCACTGAGTCTAGTTGGGAATAGAATTAATCCTTTGTTTCGTCATCATCGAGTTCGGGTGGCGCCTAGTATTGAACATTGCATTGATGGGTTCAGATACAACATTGTATGATAGAAGAGCTCGCTTTGCTTTCGGCGACAGTAAAAGGTCGAAACCATTTATTCTGTAGATTTCATTACCTGAAAAAGTGAAGTGGTAGCCACCTTGAAGATCCATAGTTCCGGATTTCGGCCATCGTACTTCACTTAAGCCCAGTATCTCTAGGTTGTAGTTTGATATCTCGTTCTGGACTTGGCAAAGTCTCGATGCCTCTGAGAGAGTTCTGACGTTTCATGTTCCAATCATAAACTGTGTTCTGAATCCATAGGTCGTCATGGGGGGTTGTTAGTTCTAGTATTTCTTGTTGATGGTTCTAAAATCGTGATTTTTTTTTAATTGGTTGGCGGATCGAAATCCCCATGTAAAAAAATTTTGTCCCCATTTTCGAAAATAAGTCCCCGATTGGGTGAGAAATACCCAATACTGGCAACACTACCGTGTATGAACCACTTTGAAGCATATGGTCGCCTGTTTCTTCGGCAAAACTGATCATGTGACGACTGTTTCGCATGAGCAACGAAGGAGGTCAATTCAAAGTGGTACATCAAAATTGGTTTGCCTGAAGTTATCGGAGAAATTTGAAAAATTATCAAGAAAGAGAAGACGAATCATCATTCACAATGCGAGCTCTCGCACAACGGCCCAAACCAACACAAAATTCCATTACCATATCCGAAAATACAGCGATATTTATAGATTATTTCGATCTCTAGGCAGCTCCAAAATGAAAATATGGCAGCTATATCTGAAAATATGGGAGCTATATCTAAACATGAACCGATTTCGATGAAACTTGGCCGACATATTGGGACATCAAATAGTGGTTTCAACAGCCATAAAAACACATATCGGATGGAAGAGATATATATGGGAACTAAATCTTAACCGATTTTTCCAAATCTTTGCCGCTAGGTAAGTTATGGCGGAGAAGTAAAATTGAGTCATCTGTTGTTAAGTTTGATAAAAGGCCACTCATTATATGCTCCTCAACACAATAGTGATGTTTGAAAATTTGAGATTATATGGAAAGTTTATTCCTTTTAAGCAATCTTAAAATAAATCTTTTTCGTCTCCACTTTTCAAGACATTTTCCAAAGGGTATTTGCAAGTCCACCCTTACCAAAGTTAAGTTTGTTTCAAATTTCAGTCTTTTGTTTATTTTTTTTTTTTTGTTTCTATTCGTATGGGGCATTCGTGCAAAATGACAAAGTGTGCACGGTCTTTCTTTATTCAAGCTTTCGTTGCTATCGGTGGCTGGTTGGCTGTCTGCATCCCTTACGTAGTTTTTATCCATCTCGCAGATATTCTGATCGTCCTCGCCATCGTCGTCGTTGCTGTTGCCGTACATTAGTGGAAGCACCAACACCAGCATTTCAGCCTTAGTCGGAGTGACTTTGACTCCTTATCATGTCAAAATCAAATTCCCGAATGAGCCATTTTTCATTCGGGCAAAAGGAAAAATTCCACTTTTTCCCAATGTAAGGATACAATGTTATCAAATACACACACACACACACACAGGCACGTCTACATATCGCTACGAAATCCACGTTAAGGTAAAAGGACATTGTAAGCTTTCTATGTGTGTGTGTGTGTGTGTGTAAGCGCAAAGAATAGAAAAAGTGTTTGCAAGAATTAAACCGGCTTGCCTGAAGAACCAAAAAGGGGAAACGAAATGTTCAAGATAGAACGCCATATTCCTAAGGTGTTTTTAATTTTATAGTACTCGTATTGCAGATATAACCAAAAGTTTCGTAAAACTAATTCGATATACATACATAGATACTGGTAGCAATTGAAAATTCAAAACAACCATCTACAATATGGAAACTTTCTCTAACGTGTGATAGATTGTTTTTCTTTAATTTTGTACATTAAATTCTATACAAAAAAAAAAAATCTCCTTTATTTTCACCTTTATGATAACCCAAAAACAAGAATTCGTATAAGTAATTTGACGCCGATCAACCTGAGGGAACGCCACACCCCAAAAACCACCCAAAGGGACATGCAGGCCGATTAGGACAGTAAACAGCTCATAAGACGAAAAAAGGATCTCTCTCGTGATTTTAACAATTCAAAATATTTCACATCAATATTAGCCTTATAAAACGTAACATACATGCCAGAGATCAGTTTGAGGTGGTACTTAAATTGACTAAAAAATCCCTTTTGAACGATAATGTCAAAGACACAAATATTTTTCATTAAATTTGCATATTTATTTGATTTTTTTTTTCAAAAAAAGTTTCATGTTTAATCAATTGTGCGTAAATCGTGACGATTGCGCAACATTTGTGAATTGTATCCCGATTCCAAAAAATATAGACACACAGACGGCCATGGTTAAATCCAATTGGAAAGTGAATTTGAATCGAACAGGGTACTTAAAGTTTGATCCAATTGTTTTTGCTAGAGCTTGTGGTATTATTTCTACGTTTTTACTGTGCGGAGCCTGTTCAGACATACTTACAAAACAATCTGTGGCTCAAACCTTGTTACGAATATGGGCATGCATCATTTGGTAATACAGGTTTCACTAGTTTCGATTCCTACACAACAAAAAATTAAAATCGGTTTCAATCACGAAAATAATTGATCCAATTAAATTTTTGATTGAAACTGATTTAATCACGAAAATGGAAATATCAATCACAAAGTAATTGAAAAAAATTTCAAATAAAAACATGGCGTATTCAATTAAAAAAAATGATTGAGAATCCAATTATTATTTTAAATGATCCAATTAAAAAAAATTATTGAAATTTCCGTAATTTTCAATTAATTTTATTATTGGGTAATTGATCCAATTAAAAAAATAATTGAAAACACTGAAGATATGCAATTGTTGTGTAAAACAATGTTACGAAAAGCAAAACAAAACAAAATCAAAAAAATTTTCAGCGGCGGTTATCCCCTTACTAATGTTTGCTACATTTGTGAGGTATCCTGCCATGTTAGAACTTCTCTACCAAGTTGTGTCGCTATGCGGCACGCCGTCGGACTCTGCATAAAAAACAGGCCCGTTATCATTGAGCTTAAACTTTAATCGAACCGCACTCATTCATATAAGAGAGAAGCATCCCCTGTAGCAGTCGAAAGACTATTTGTGTGGTACTGGGTTGCCCAAAAAGTAGTTGCGGATTTTTCATATAGTCGACGTTGACAAATTTTTTCACAGTTTGTGACTCTGTTATTGCATTCTTTCTTCTGTCAGTTATCAGCTGTTACTTTTAGCTTGCTTTAGAAAAAAGGTGTAAAAAAAGTATATTTGATTAAAGTTCATTCTAAGTTTTATTAAAAATGCATTTACTTCCTTTTAAAAAATCCGCAATTACTTTTTGGGCAACCCATAGTTTTTTCTTATATATAGAAAGTACTTATCAAATTTTCGAGCAGCTAGACTTTTTCAAAAGCGGAGGGTGTAAAAGTGCTGTTAGGTCTAAAAAATCCGATTCAATTAAAAAGAATAAACTTATTGGTCAATTGCAAAAAGATAAAAATGTCAATCACATTTTATATTGAACATTTTTTTAGTTCAATTAAAAAAATTATTGAATCAATTAATTGTTTGATTTAAAATGGCAAAAAAAGTAAACGATAGTAATTGAAAAAATCTCATTTTCAATTAAAAAAATTGTTCAATCACGATTCAATTGTTCAATCACGATCGTAATTGAAAATAAATTCAGATTCAATTAAAAATATGATTGAATCAATTAATTTATTAATTTAATATTAATTTATTTATTATAAAACTTCCTAAATTGAATCACGATCTAAATTGAAAAAAAAACTTAAATTTAAAAAATTACTGATTCAAAATTATTTTAATTGAAAACTTTCTATTATTTAATGAAATTGTAATTGAAAAAATTTCGTGATATTTTTTCTATGGGGATGCTGCGAAGCAGAAATGTTTGTTTCTAAATTTCGAGACCCCCTTAGATTCCGCATTTTCTCAATTTACACGAAACCTTTAAATTCTTCTTTTTAATTAATTAAAGCACATACTTTAATATGGAATTAAAAGCATTGTGCATTAGAACATCGTCAGGAAGAAAGAAGCATAAGAAATTTGGAAGAGCTGAATTTAAGTTTTTTTTAACCCTTCCTTAGAGTAATTCATAGGAATCACAGTGTGTTTGAAGCAAAGCTATAAGAGGGGGGTTGTTTTGAGGGAACACCTTTGAAATATCGTTTTCGACAGTCTTAGCAGCAGCCCTCTGCTTTTGAAACAGGTTTTTAAACCAATGCCAAAGAAACAGCCTCAGCCTGCACACGTGTCTTGCTAAGGAGGGGGGATGATACTCCAACAAAGTTGCAAATTTTGAACTGACGTTGTTCGAACTTCTGGGGAAACCGAAATTCAGAACCCTATCGATGTTCATCTTATAGGGAATTTTCAAGGCAATTGTATTGGAAGCATTTTTTGTCTGAACAGGAGGCTAGACGCTTGTTACTTGCATACGTCTCTGTATTAAGTTCAACCTAACGAACACAGGTTCAAATCACAAAAACTCATTTTGAAGGCACCAAATCCTTACGAAACCGTTGTCAATGTAAAATGATACTCAAACTGTGCTTAATTTAAAAAATTCCTAATTTGTAATGGCCAAACTCTCTGTAATTTTTAACATTCCAATCTTCGAATATTTCTAATCTGTCCTTTTAACGATGGCGATGTACGAGAAAGGGGTGTGTTTGCCAAGCACCGATAAAGGAACATTTCGTAGACACCAACTTGGGTGGCATCATCGTCGTTATCATCAGCCATTGCCATTGCCATCACCATCACCATGAGCCATCAGCCATCAGCATTGCTGCTACCTCTCGGGGCACAACTCCACATTCAAGAGCAACAACTGCGATGAGTCTTTCATTGGGGATGAGAATGCCGGTCGCATCGACATTGAACGCAACAAAAAGTAAGAACAAAGCGAAAGGGACGAAACAAACAAACTGTAAAAATGAATGGAGCTGTGCTCTTGTTCAACTGATTTGGCCTCAGTCGTGTACATTTTCCACACTATGCGCATTAATTTCGCTTACACTGCTACTTTACTGAGACTTTATACATTAAATTTATTAAGGCCAGAATGAAGGAGGAAAATTGTGATTGCTTTTCCAAAAAAGTACTTTAAGATAAACATGAAGTCGAATGAACTATAAATCATGATACGTAACACATAAGCCATTCGTAACGTAAGCTAATACTTACGAAAGCACTGCTATTAAATAGCAATTGTGTCAATCTAAGTTTAATAACTGAACTTAGTTTATTACATAAAATAATATGAAGTCGAATGAACTATAAATCATGATACGTAACACATAAGCCATTCGTAACGTAAGCTAATACTTACGAAAGCACTGCTATTAAATAGCAATTGTGTCAATCTAAGTTTAATAACTGAACTTAGTTTATTACATAAAATCTCTTTGTACCACACTCGGAGGCTTAAGTCGTTCTCTTTTTCCATTGAACTGTCAGGTATGAACAGGTATCATCTCCAACAAAAGTGAATATAAAACCCGATAAATAATTTTCTCATCTCAAACTCATCTCGTCTCGCCTTAAATAATTGTCAACCCCAATTCCTAGTTGGTGATACTTAATATTAATCATAAATAATTCCCGTGACTCAAAATCTTCAGCTAAATCGACTGACAATTGCGGCTTCCAGGATCTCAAGATGTCAAATCACGAGATCGGTTCATATGGGAGTTACACCTAAATAAAAGTTGATGGTAAAATTGCTCATTTCAGGACCGTTCGGAATTGATAGTATAACAAGACCGTTTGGAGAAAATATAAAATTTTTAGTACCGTTTAGTACTTGCCTTAATACCGAAGTGGTATTGTTTTTGATACCAATATTTTATTGGCATGTATTTTATTATGGCGTCAATATTTGACGTACAAAGCTAAACAACACTTTTGCTGTGGTGACAAGAATATAAATGTGATGCCCCCAATTATTAAAAGCCTTCTTCGTCTGGTATTAAATTGATACCAAATGGTATTAAAAATATTTGCCAATAATACCACTCGGTATTGGCAGACGGAAGGACGGACAGACGACTTAGAATTTCAATATAATTAAGATCAATATTTCGAGGTATTCCAAAAACAATAACACCCTTATCTATGGTGGTGCCTATAAAAATTGGTTCATATAAATGTGATGCCCCCAATTATTAAAAGTCTCCTTCGTCTGGCATTACATTGATACCAAATGGTATTACAAATATTAAAAATTGGTTCAGAAAATAAGAGTCTTGTTATTAATAGGCTGACCCCTTCATCAAATGTCATTGCTTACTAATCTAAAGGGTCTTCATAATAGTATTGTATACGAATACATTTTGGAAGCAGTGTTACGCCTTTGTTCCCTTTGCAGCGACTCACAGCAGGCAACATGTTGTCCTCGTAGTATCCAAATACCAAACACACGCACATTCTCTTTCTATTACACACGTACTCACAGCGTGTGATGCCATCCCCAACGTCGATGTACTTGCTGGCAAAGATATGCGACTCGCCGTATGGGGTTGCCTAGACTTTTTGTTTGGACGCCAGAGCAGAATGGATCCCAACTATAGTGTTCAATTTTATCATTTAAAGACATCTTAGGGACATGTCCTAACGGTTGAGGTAGGTCCCCACAATTTATAGAATGAATCGCATATCAAATGGTGTTAATTTATTATTTATTTTTTTTTTAACTCTTTTTATCTATTCCTCTAAGGAAACTTTGCTTAAATTCAGCAATACAAGCATCTACGGAGGCCACCGTAGCGCAGAGGTTACCATGTCCGCCTATGACGCTGAACGCCTGGGTTCGAATCCAGGCGAGACTATCAGAAAAATTTTTCAACGATGGTTTTCCCCTCCTAATGCTGCCAACAATTGTGAGGTACTATTCCATGTAAAACTTTTCTCCAAAGAAGTTCAGTTCAGTTTGCCCCTGTTTTTTAATGGCATGTTCATGGGCAAAATTGCATTTTGCCTCACAAGAAACGCATAATTACAAAGAAAATACAAAGGAAACTACTTAGACTTTAGGGGCTTGAAGCTTTAGCACCATGTATTCAGTCTTTCTCCCGTACATGAGAAATTAACCAGGGTTTTATCCATTCCATGCTTAAACCGAAGGCAAGGACTACAAGCCGAACAAGTAAGAACGCATAAAGTTCGCCCGGCCGAATATATTTTAACCACATATCCTGAAATTCAGGAAAAAATGCACCATTTATGAACGAAACTTGGCAAGATCATCGAGGGGTAGAACACAATTCACAGATCAAGACCTTAAAACAGTAGCTATATCCGAAAATAGTCCGATCTCCTCCAAATTCGGAACGGGTGTTTAAGGTTTTTTACTACAATTGATTGTATCCGATTTCAACAAAATCGCATAATAAATGAGAAATATATTTAACCCATATATCGTGGAATCAAGCCAAGGCTTTGCCCAACGCTAGAGTTCGAACGAGAGAGCACGGCGTTGACAAAGCGACCACATTCGTTCATAAAAGTGAATCAACACACAGATGTTTATAAACCAACAACAATTATGTTGAAGTCCGCAGCTGTTTGCATTCTGACAACCTCTGGTGCACCATTTATTAAAAGATTGCAAAAAGTTTTTGTGTGCCATTGAATATCGAACCTGTGTTCCATCACACATTGCACCACAGCCACCTATACACACACAATATTTTAAAAGTCATTTAAACTTAAGGTTGGTATACATGCACTTTTCGTAGGGGTGATGTTCACAAAGGTCAGTGCATGAGACAAGAACGCGTGTTCACAAAATCATCCACGCTTGTTGACGATATTTCCTACAACGTTCCTGTACGATAAGGACACCATTGATGTATGATTTTGCAATAATTTTTCCCATCAGTGTATATTCATACTAAACTTAGTATTGGCCATATATTTAATACACTCCAATTGTAAATAAAGGGCATATATTGGGTTGCCCAAAAAGTAATTGCGGATTTTTTAAAAGAATGTAAATGCATTTTTAATAAAACTTAGAATGAACTTTAATCAAATATACTTTTTTTACACTTTTTTCTAAAGCAAGCTAAAAGTAACAGCTGATAACTGACAGAAGCAAGAATGCAATTACAGAGTCACAAGCTGTGAAAAAATTTGTCAACGCCGACTATATGAAAAATTTGCAATTACTTTTTGGGCAACCCAATATATTCAAGGGTCCTCTACAACTCATTGTACCCAATTTCAGCAAAATCGGGTAATAAATGCACCTTCTATAACCCCTAGACTTTAAAATTAGGGGATCGGTGACAGCTATGTCTAAATATACACCGATCCGATCCTCCATATTAGGTATGGTAACCGAAGGGCATAGCACAGATCACTGTGCCAAACTTCAGCGAAATGTAGTAACAGTTCAGTATTTATTTAGGAGCCTAGCACAACTCGTTATCCAAAATTTTAGCAAAATCGGTTAATAAATCCGTCTTTTACTGCTCCTAGACCTTAAATTGGGAGATCTGTATATATGGCAGCTATGTCCAAATTTAAACAGATCTGGAGCATATTCCGTATGGCCAAAAAATATTGATTTTTAACTCGAACGACGAACATTGTGCCAACCTTAACAACAGACTTTTCAGCAGCCAGACTGCTATTTGAAAATTGCAAATATTTTGCTATGACAACAAATTTATTCGAGAATTAAAAGCAAAATCAACCACGTTGACATAATGATGTGGTGACATTCGTTCCTTCTTTTCACCGCATCTGCTATGCCTTCAAAAACTTTGCGTAAATGATCACCAAAATGTGACAAATCTTGTAGTGGTTTCTTGATCTCAGTCACATCATGGAAAATTTCCCTAAATATTCGCACATACTTGCACAACGACATCTGGAGATGGAGGATTGTAATTAAAAATTCGAAAAAGAAATACACACGGTCGCCATGGACAAGGAAAAAGTTGCAAAGGAAATTCTCAAAACAAAGCAGGCGACCGACTCGTTCTTCCTGCAGCAGCATCCCTCCCTCTCTCCTGTAGTCGTGCATATCTTCTGTTATCTGGCTTTCATTTATTTCTTTTGTTTTAAATTTTTAGCACAATTTTGTTGTTGTTTTGTTTTGTTTTCTGTCGTGTGTCGAAACAGTCGTCTATTTTTATGAGCAAAGTTTCTTTTTCTAACGACGAATTGCTGATGCATGTGTATGTGTATGTGTGGCTGGGTGTGAGTACGTATCGCCCAGCAGCGCGCTTACATAGATGTATGTCTGTACGAGCATGCCGAAGTACAAGTGTGCCGCCATTGAGTCCTGCTTTGCAGGCTACGTGGGAGTAATTTCTTCAAACGAAAACTTGAAAGCATCGAAAAAACATTCGAGTAAACTTGAAATTAAATTCAAACAGCAACAGTTCAGCATTCGCCGAAACTTTAAGAACAAATGGCTTAGATGCAGGTCCATAGTGGATTAAAGGGAATGTCGGGCCGAGAAAACAGCTTTTGTGGTTGCTCGGTTGGTTTTTTAGGTACACTGCATGAAGAGTTAATTTCTGGAGGAAGATGATTGCTGAAAATCATCTTCACTCTGCGTTTAGGTCAATAAACAAACATTTCGGCCGGCTATTTTAACAAACAAAATCTGCTGTTACAACAATCAGCCTGCTGTTTTTAAATTTCAAGCTTGTTTGCTAAAGGTTGACTTTCTAAGAATAGTTTTTTTTTTTCTATACAACACTCAAACTTGCACCATATTGCAAATTTGCCCATGAACATTCCACCAAGGAACAGGGGCTGTCCGATTCAAGTTTAAGCTCAATGTTTAGGTAGTCTTATTATTTTTTAATCGATAATCTGGTATATGCCATTCACTTTGTAAAAATTAATGCATGTAAATGATGCCCAATTCGTAAGGTCCAACTGTCGCTGACAGTAGTTTTTTCCAAGTTCGAACGAAGCCACCCTGACAATCTGTTGAAAATGGGATTGAATATTTTTTGCTAAAACAAAAACAAAAAATGTCATAAATACTTTAAAAAATGTGCATATTGCCTCTTTTTTTAATTTTTTTAATTTTACGGGCACATAGCGTAAAATTATCTCCAATCTCCAAATGTGCATATTGCCTCTAATTTTTTTAATTTTACGGGCACATAGCGTAAAATTATCTCCAATCTTCTACAATTTAAAATTTTTTCAACATTTTGAATAACAGCAGACAAAATAACTACTCAGATCAAACCTCATTGTTCCAGCCTATGTGGTGCTCACAGCTATCCCGTACCGGGAAAATATTAGTCACCATTGCGATGACAAATATCCATGAATTAATGTTCGCACCCTCTGTAAATAATTTTTGTATCTTCTCTGCTTTGATTCTTTTTTTTATTTTCATACGTAGTCGCATCTTAGTGATCATACATTTCCATTAACAAATGTGGTATTTAAGTTAGTGACACTTATTTCATAACTAGCTTCGTTACCACCGATACTACACCCAATGCCAAGGTTTGACTGCATCCCAAATTTAAGTGGTCAAACAGTAAAGAAAGTACCATTTTGGACGTTTTAGTACCTAAATGTACAAAATTCGAAACAATCTTCTAGTCGTCCAATATATACTGTGAGAGTGGACTGTATTCCAATTTTTAGAGCTGTTTCACAAGTTGTAAAGAAGTATCATTTTATACGTTTTAGTAGCTACACGCAAAAAAAATAAAATATTTGGACATTTTTACGACAAAGAAAATATTTTTATTACGATTTTTTTCTTTTCTTGTAACTGTGTAATATTTCACTTCAACTTATTAAACGTAGGCTAAAACGTAGAGTTATTTAACGTATTTAACTTTGTTCATTATGAACCCTTAAGCAGCTTTGCCTACGGTAAATATAAGTGTGTCGATTGCCACAAACTATTATTCGTTTACCGAATCAACAATTCTTTTGTGTCTCTCCTACAAGGGAGGGAAAGGGTGAGGATTTGAGCGTATAGCCCATCACTAGCTGTGTAAAAACACTCACACTATTGTAATGTGTAATAGTGTGAATTTTTTGTACGTGCACAAGAAAATAATCCCAAGCAAGACCATGAGCTTGCGACTACTTGCGATTATGTGCTCGTCACTGGTATAGACACAGTCTCACACACAACTTTTTGGTTTTTTGACTGAGAAAACATTTTTCGTTTTTTTTTTTTTTGCCAAAGAGCAGCTCAGTCGAGTGCAGGTGGTAAGAAAGTGAACATTTTTAAAGTTTCACCTTAGGTACAAAAATGCTGGCATGTCCAATGAAAAAAATTATTAGAGCAATAGACAAATGGTTGCCAGGTACAAGAATTTGTAAGGCATATACATTGTTTGGTAATATTTACAAGATAAAGAAATATTCATCCCAAAGTAGGTATTTCAATGTGCAAAAACAACAACACCCATTAGTGATTGTTTGCTTTATTTATGACAGCAGATTAAAATACAAAAACATAATGGTGTTGTGCGAAAATGGAAGGTTATTAATATAATTGCATATCATAACACCAAAACAAATCCAAATAAACACTGAATGCTGAGATCTGCTTATAATTTTTAAAAATTTGAGTGTGAATTATGTTACAATACAAATTAAAATTGGCAACCTTTTCAATATGCACAATCATTTTAAAATTTAAAAGAAGAATTGATAAATAAAGAAAAACAAGCTGAATAACATGATCTATATATCAGGAATGAAAACTTTACATTTCCCACAAATTCTTTCACACATTCATTCCAAAATAATATGTACTTTGATCGTAAACAATGTCAAACTTTTTCACAAAAGAAGTTTACTTGGCGAAAAATTTCTTTATGTAAAACGAATTATTTTGTTGAGTGTAAATGTACGATTTTCGAAACCATCTTCTAGTCACCCAATATATACAGTCAAGGTGTATCTGCATCCCAATTTTAAGAGCTAGCTCAATCTGCAAATAAAGCACCATTTTGTACTTTTTAGTACCTTAATGTACGAATACAAAAAAAAAACCTTCCAGTTGTCCAGTAGTGTATATCAGGAGTAACTGTATCCCAATTTTAAGAGTCCTAGTTCAATCTGTAAGGAATGTACCATTTTATACGTTTTAATACCAAAGTGTACGAATTTCAAACAAATCTTTACGGCGCCCGGTGAATACTGCCAAGGTGGACTTGTATCTCAACTTTCAGAGCTGTTGCTCAGTCTAGTCGTATTGTGTGGGTTTTAGTACCTAAATGTACGAATATCAAAATATTACAGCATTTCATATTTGGTACAACTTATTAAAAAAGTACGAAATGGCACCAAATGCGTTACTAAACGAACGTTTAGAAGCGAGGTCTTTCGGGAGGCTCGTTGCGTGAATAGTGAGGTTTTGGGTCATTCGGCCTGTTCGAGAGAATGTCCACGTTAATTGGTGATTGTTGTTCAGCGCGAAGGGCGGAGGAATGAGGACAGGCCTAAGGAGCCTCCTCCAGATCCAGCAGGATTGCTGGTATGCTGTTTCCATGGGCGCGTGATCTTTTCCATCCTTGTCGAATGGTAGCATTAACTTTTATGAACAAGGCCGTTAGAACGAGTTATTTAATTGTGGAAGAAGTGTTTTTTTGGAGCGAACTCGGCACAGACATAGCAACGTACGTAACGAACGTAAGACTTCATTGGATAACGCCCCACAGATGCTTAAACCGGGGGAATAGAGAGCTATATCAGAATATGACCCGACTATAAACATTGCACCCTCCATAGGCAAAACATTGCACCCTCCACACGCTGAAAAAGTTAAAGCGAGGGAATCGTTTAAAGGATCTCACAGCTTGAAAGGCTTAAACGAATGCGATTAAAGTTCTTTTAACTAATCGGCTAAAACAAATCTTGTGACATTAGCCCCTTCCCCCCTCCCACTTCTTTCTAGGAATAGAATAAATTCAAAATTTTAACGTTGCCTCTACTTTTGATATCCCTCTGCAACTCGCATGGAGCTACGTTATATGAGTGTTTTTGCCTTTGTGTGTGTGTGAGTGTGTGTGCGCAAATAAAGATAAGCCTAATGGCGATAAGAAGGATATGCTCTGCCGTTGGCCAAGCAGACAAACGCCTGTACGGAAAGGAGCACAACTAAACGAAGGCTCTTTAGCCTTGCAACATTTTCACATTTGCGAATGTATTTTATGTCGGCTCATTTGCCACACTGCCAACCCAGCATTGGGCAGGCTGGGGGAGAAAGCAAGCAAAGGCTGCTGGCACCCATCGATGCCAATGAATGTTACGTTTTTAACATTTTAGACAAAATTCAAGGGTTGCTTGGTGGGCTCTACCCAAGCGACCCAAATGTTCAGCTTTAAGAACTGAACAGAGGTGCGGCCTGGCGATAGCAGAAACAGAAACAGCAGCAGCAACAGCATGGGGATGTGAAAACTTTTCTTGTTCTTGGAGCAACTGAAAGTGTTGTTCAATAACGAACGAATGAGCGAAGTTTAATTGAAAGCGAACGTTTAAAAAATAGTGCAGAATAATCGCCAAATGGCGAATATGATTTGAAACGGCGCATCATTTAAGGATAACGACTACAGGAGGGACACAAATGCCTTCGGATACAAAAACTCTGGAATAAGGGACATAACATGCCTGCATTGGAAATGCTACAAGATGGGTGGGTGATGTGGATATTTAAGGATGGTCGTGGTGCCGTTGGTGGCGAGGTGTATCCATTGCTGATGCTGAAGCAATGATTGTTAATTATTTGCATTAAAGAATTTCCAACTAAAGACTTTAATAAAATGGGCACTAACAAAGCGACAAACACAAAAGCCACCATCAATCCTTTAATGCACGAACACAAAGAGAAGTTTTCATGGGGAACAACTGAGAGATCTAAACAATAATGGCCTTATAAATTAAAGTGAGGCAAGGAAAAATTAAACATCAACATTCTGTATATGAAGATTGTACAATTGCAAATAGACAGCATTCTGCATAGCTAGGAAGAGGTAATGAGTAAACCCGCATTAAGTTTGGCCTGGCTGTATTTGGATGCTCACCACCATCGATTTCGCAAGACCTTTAATCGAGAGATCGGTATATATGGCAGCTATATACAAATCTAGACCGATCTGGGCCAAATTGAAGAAGGATGTGCATGGGCCTAACACAAATCACTGTTCCAAATTTCGGCAAAATCGGATAATAAATATGGCTTTTATGGGCCTAAGACCCTAAATCGGCGGATCGGTCTATATGGGGGCTATATGAAGATACAGTCCGATATAGCCTATCTTCGAACTTAACCTGCTTGTGAACAAAAAAAGAATCTGTGCGAAATTTTAGCTCGATTTTTAAAGATTGTAGCGTGATTTCAACAGACAGACACACGGACATCGTTAAATCGTCTTCGAATTTTACGACGATCCGAAGTATATATACTTTATAGGGTCGCAAATGGAAATTTCGATGTGTTGCAAACGGAATGACTAAATGAATATACCCCCATCCTTCGGTGATGAGTATAATTAATATTACATTTTTTTTTTTTTGATTTTACCCCAAATGTGTAAAACATGTTCAGAATTTTTCCGCGCAATTTTTTATAGCAATAGTCCTCTAAAATACCTTTCCAATTATGTATAATACATGTATAAAAGGTGTAACGTTCTCCCCCTAATTATATTTGCAAATTGCTAACCTCAGGTGAAAAATTCGTCTGGGGGTGACAAACAATTTTGTAGGCTGATCTCGTATATTAGTATACCCTCCACCATAGGATGGGGGTATAATAATTTCGTCATTCTGTTTGTAACACCTCGAAATATGCGTCTAAGACCCCATAAAGTATATATATTCTCGATCGTCATGACATTTAAAGTCGAACTAACCATGTCCGTTCGTCCGTCTGTCTGTCGAAAGCACGCTAACTTTTGAAGGTGCAAATACTTCTTATTAGTGTAGGTCGGTTGGGATTGTAAATGGGCCAAAATCGGTCCATGTTTTGATATAGCTGCCACATAAACCGATCTTGGGTCTTGACTTCTTGAACCTCAATCTTGAACCTTCAATTTGGCATGAGATATTTTATTATGACTTCCAACAACTGTGCTGAGTATGGTTTAAATCGGCCCATAACCTGATATAGCTACCCGAATATTTCGCGGAGTTACAAACAGAATGACGAAATTAGTATACGCCCATCCTATGGTGGAGGGTATAAAAATGTACAAAACTCCCATTCCCAGCTACAAAGGCACAAAACCACCAAGAAGGCATAGTTTTCACAAAGTTATTATAGCGGTAGATAGCTACCAAGTGAAGCTGGTGTTGAATGCTGCAGAATAATTGGCGTACTGCTAGCAAAGGGCTGAACAGGAAGATTTTAACTAGAGGGGTTTTGTATGACTTTTTGAAGCTCTTGGATATTCGTGAGATTTTCAGGTCATTTAAAGAGGACAGTTAAAGTTTCTTGGCTACGAAAATGACGTTGTCATTATGGTGTGTTTTGTTTGTTTGTTTGTTTGTTTGTTTGTTTGTATGTTTGTGTGTTCCTTATAGACTCAGAAACGGCTGAACCGATTTTCTTGAAATTTTCACAGATGGTGCATAATGATCCCGTGATGAAAATAGGGTACTACATTTTTTGATATCTGAAGGGGGCGGACCCTCCCCCTTACCCTAATTTTCAGAAACGCCAGATCTCGGAGATGGGTGGTGCGATTTAAGTGAAATTTTGTGTGCTCTCATATAGTACCCTAAAAATAAAAATTTGGTACCCAAATTTCGGATGGAGCACCTAGGGGGACTGCCCAACCCCAAAACATACCAAACATATATTTAGACCACTCACGACAATATGGGACTCAAATGAAAGGTATTTAGGATAAGAAAACGTATCTGATATCCAATTGTCGAACCAAGTGCTAGGGGGACCACCCCAACCCCAAAACACCCCTAAATCGGACATATTTACCGACCATGGCAATATGGGACTCAAATGAAAGGTATTTGCGAGTAGAATACGAATCTTATATCCAAATGTGGGACCACGTTTCCGGTGGTCCACCCCTTCCCCAAAACATCCCCAAGCAGGACTTATTTACTGACCATAGCAATATGAGGCTTAAATAAAGGTATTTAAGTGTAGACTTCGAATCTGATATCCAAATATGAGACCAAGTGTTTGGGGGGCCGCCTCTCCCCAAAAACATCCCCCAAAGGGGACAAGTTTACGAGCATAGCAATATGGGGCTCAAATTAAAGGTCTGTGGGAGTAAAGCACGAATTTGATATCAATATTCGGGAAAAGTGTCTATGGGGCCACGCCACCCCCACAACACCACCCAAATAGTAAGTATTTTCTGACTATTGCAATATGAGGCTCAAAGAAGAGGGTTTTTGGAGTGGAACACGAATCCGATATATATTTTCAAGGCCAACTCACTGAGTGGCCGCCCATCCCCCAAAACACCCCGCAAGTCGGTCACGTTTGCCGACTATGGAAATATGGGTCTCAAATTAAAGGTATTTGGGAGTAGACCACGTATCTGATATCAACATTAGGGACCAACTGTCTAGGGGACGTCCCACCACCATAACAACCCCCAAACAGGACGTATTTGCTCACCAACACAATTTGGGTCGTAAAGAGAGTAGAACTAAATATTTATAGTTTTTAGGGCCAGCACCCCAACATATTTGCTGACTTTTGCAATAAGGAGTTTAAATGAGATTAGAAAACGAATTTGATATCCAATTTTGAGGCCAATGGGATATGAGAATAGAGCACGTTGCTGACATATTTTCCTGGCTTAGTGTTTGGGGGACTACCCCAATCCCCAATACACCCGTAAATCGGCCATATTTACCGACCATGTCAATGTGGAGATTACATGAAAGGTATTGGGGGGTAGAGCAAGAATTGATACCCACTTTCGGGAGCAATTTTCTGGGGGTCAACCCCGATTTGAACTGTATTGGAAATCATAAGAGAACACTATGTGCAAAATTTTAGCTAAATCGGACGAAAATTGCGAATATAATTTTTCCAAATCGACTTCATGTGGCTTTAAATTATACAATATAATGCAAAAATCAGTCAAAATAAATAAATAATAAAAAATATGTAGCTATCAAATTTATTGAATCGTTTGATTTGGAATTCGCTGGGATTTTCCTACTTTTTGAAAGGAAATTGCAAATTTTCCCTTTTTATAGCTGTTTCAGAACGACGTGCCGCAGTGCGACACCTCTTTGGAGAGAAGTTTTTACGTGGCTGTCATGTCAAATGGTACTGTACCTCACAAATCTCGCCAGCATTAGGGGGGAAAATACCGCTGATATATTTTTTTATGTTCTTGCCAGGATAAAATGGTGCCCTTTGATTTTCTATCTCACAGGTAGATACTATAAGCCCATGCAATTAACTCCAGAGGCTTTACTTACTGGTTGCGGATAGTGGAATGCTCCATACAGAGTAGCTGAGAGTATCAGTGAGAGGCCGGGCAGCACCGACTCTTGCATAAATACTGAGTGCCTATGATGCTCGATATGACAAGGCGGGTTATTGGCGCCTTTAAATAACCAAAGGCCAACCTTTTTCCGCTGCGATCGGTCCTTAGGACCGGAACGAACTTGCTCACCTACAGGAGCCAGACAAGGATCGCCACCTCCACATGAAAACGTGGGTACAACAACCCACAAAATCACCAAAATGCCAGCCGTAGATAGCTACCAAGTGAATGCTAACAAATGGACCAAATAGGAAGATTGTGATTAGAGCTCAATCGCCACAAAGAGGGGTTGTGTACCCCTTTTTGGCTCTTGGTTATTTGTCGGATTTTCAAGTCACTTGAAAAGGACAGTTAAAGTTTGTTGGTTACGAGGATGATGACGTTGTCATCATGGCGTGTGGCCGTTCAGAGTGCATATAGTATGCTGCCAAAATACTAGGTAACTTGGTATGTTCAGGGGACCTCTGCTAGTTGTGATGGAGCTGCCGCTCTCACTACTGAATGTCTTGACAAGCCATTGCACTGTTAGGACTTTGACCTCGCGCTGGTCACGTGGCGGACTTTGGCTTGATATGTGGGGATGAGGAGAAGGAGTCATAGACGGTTGAGCACTTATAATGAGACTGCCCTGAAATTGCGAGAGTAGGTGCAGGATTATGGCTGCACAAGATCTATTTTCCTGTTTAAATTATCTTGATGCAAAAGTCCTTTCGCCATTCTTGACAACTATAACTTTAATTTACATTTTGGGCGAGCTTCTCCAGACCTCCCGGCCGTTTTGTAATGCATGTTGGCTCCTAATCTTCTTCATTCTAATGTCTGGCATTGTACTTCGGCGCTTTTAGAATCTTTCGGGGGCGACACAATAGACCTAAGTTCTCTGAGTGAAGCTGATAGTGAATGAGGTTGCTAGACGTGTGCCATTATATACCCTAAGTTTAAAAACCATAACAGCAGCAAACACTATTTATAAATTATTTATTTTGAAGTTTGTATTTGTGAACGTCGAATTCGAAAATGAGTTGACATATCAAATTCTTTGAGCTAGGTTAATGCGGCCACCTGATAAATACGCATTGGAGAAATACAAATTTTTCTGCTGACAAAATTGCCTAGAGTCATAATTTCAATTTCCTCTCAAATTTCAAAAAAAAAAACATTTTTTTAAAGAAACTATTGCAAAATTTTTTTTGGGTACACAGTTTAACAAAAATTTTTTCTAATTTTTGTTTGTTTCTCTTTCGAGACGAGCTCAATGCTCGGAGATTGCAAAATGGAAAAGCAAAGCCAAAGACAGCAATACACATCAACCACTATGGGACGCGTTTCGTCTTTGGTTAGAGGACTTTTCAACCATATTAGGTGTGATGGCTTCAAAGACAGTGCGTTGGTGTGTTGTATTCTAATCGTATTAATTGCTAAAATGCATCTATGATACAATTACCACATTAACCACGCTCGACAACCCTCTCTATTAGCTGTACTTTTTCCCAATGCATGCGTTTTTATGTAATGACAGACTTTTTTCTATGGCAATTACACTACTTCCGTAGAACACATGATTCTGTGCATCTGTCGGAAGTTGTATTGTTGCCCAAAAAGTAATTGCGGATTTTTTAAAAGAAAGTAAATGCATTTTTAATAAAACTTTGAATGAACTTTAATCAAATATACTTTTTTTTACACCTTTTTTCTAAAGCAAGCTAAAAGTAACAGCTGAAAAGTGATAAGTGACAGAAGAAAGAATGCAATTACAGAGTCACAAGCTGTGAAAAAATTTGTCAACGCCGACTATATGAAAAATCCGCAATTACTTTTTGGGCAACCCAATAGCTTCGAACGCTAGTCTTACAAGAACATTTTTTATTGTTATTTTTTTTTTTTTCATTCCTATACATAAAATAAAAACACATGATTGCCCATTTAATTTGCTCAAATTTTCTCAAAGAAATTAATTCCTTAGGCTGTATGTAGGAAAAAAATGCTGACATTTGGTTCTAACATCTTCTTTGTATTTTCTCCAAAAACTAGAAAAATGCAGCAGATATATGTAGGCATACTGAGCATTACTTTCATGCAGTTTTCCCATATAAAAAAAAGGATTTACGGTCGATTTTAATGAAATTCGAAGGAGAACTTGATCGCATCATTTGAGCAGAACGTACGTGCTTTTTTTTGAAACATCTAAAAATGATTTTTGTTTAATGTTTCAAGTTTTTTTTGCAATATTTAACAAAAGTAAGCTTTTGGTACCATAACGGGACACATAGGACAATGAGCTCACCTTTGCAAACTGGGTGCGGCAAGTGATAGCATGTTGTAGGACATGTGGGGAAGATGATGAGACGTTGGAGCAATTCACCGGTACTTAGATGGGGAGACGATACCAGACATGGACCAAATTAGGGGAGTGGTATGAAAAACAATTAAAGATTTTGTAAATAGCACGCAATTCGTAACATAAAATTTTCTTTTTCGAGATTACTTTTTGGTTCTAAGAGCGCACAACAAGCCGATTACAGGCTTACGTGTGTGTCCATAGTGGCATGGGGCGGATTAATATTCACACCCTCTTTTCAACCTTACCTAACAAAAGCAAAAAATCATCATCAAATACTGAAGCCAAATCGCCGTAATGTTTAACAAATTGAATAGCCCAATTTCATTTTAGGACTAAGATATCCGCACAAAACGACCTAATCGCCCAGAAATATTGTTTCAGTAAACAATACACAGTTTAGCTCTTGTTGAAAAGCCAAATATTAGCGTCGATAGCACCCTTCCTGGGCCTATTGGCGACTAAAATTGTCTACAAAAATTTTAAATATTTTTATATATTGCACAGAAGGATTTTGAGAATTTTTCGATTTCAGCGGTGGTTATCAGCGGTGGTTATCCCCTTACTATTTAATGCTGGCTACATTTGTGAGGTATCCTGCCAACAACAACAACAACTATGCGGCACACCGTTCGGAATCGGCATCAGAGAAGTATCCCCTGTTCCTTATTGAAATGTTCATAGGATTTTATTTTTTCATATTTAGTATATCCAAATCTGAAACAATTTCTATAAAATTCAACAGTAATGTCGGGAGTCATATGACAATCGTTCGTGCCTAATTTCGTATGAATCGGTAAACAAATGATGACAATGTTATTAGAGGGTGATTTTTAGCTATTATATTTTTGGCAACATTGGTTGGCAACAACAGTTCATGCATGTTTCGTGTTTTGTTTCGCTGTCAAACATCTTCTGTTTGGTCTATAATTTAACCATGAATCGTCTTGCAAACTGACAACGCTTTGCAAATTATTGAAATTTATTATCAAAATGCCTGCTGTGTAAAGTAAGTTCATCGTCCATTTTACGACGAAGCTCATTTTTGGCTCAATGGATACGTAAATAAGCAGAATTGTCGATTTTGGAGTAAAGATCAGCCAAAAGCATTGCAGCGCTACCAATGCATTCAGGAAAAGTCACAGTCTGTTGCGGTTTATGGGCTGGTGGCATCATTGGACCGTACTTCTTCAAAGATGATGCGAATATCCTAACGTAACTGTGAATGTTGAGCGCTATTGCGAGATGATATGCAACTTTTTTTTTTGCCCAAAATGCAAGAGATTGACTTGCATGACATGTGATTTCACCAAGACGATCAATCCCATGGCAGCCGGTTGTACGTACCGGATTGACCCGATGAAGTCCTTCATCGGCAAGGGCTGCCGCATCAGTGTACAACACACTGCTACAACAACAACAATAAGACGATGTCACATGTCACACAGCTCGCGTAACAATGGACTTATTGAGAGGGGGGTTCGGTGAACATTCTATTTCACGTTCGGGACCGGTCAATTGGCCGTCTAGATCGTGCGATTTAACGCCTTTAGACTGTTTTTTTGTGGGGCTATGTTAAAGCTCATGTCTATACAGACAAGGCCGCTTCAATTGACGCATTGGAAGACAACATTGCAGCATTTATACGTGAGATACCGGCCGAAAAGTTGGAAAGCGTATGCCAAAATTGAACTAAGCGGATGGCCATTTCAGTGGGCAGTCACGGTCAACATTTGCCTGAAATAATCTTCAAACATTAAATTATATGAACCGTATTATCAATTCAAATGAAAATTTCATGCATTTTTCGGAATTTTATGTTTTTTTTTTTTTAATTTTCCTATAGCTCTTAAAAAATCACCCTTTATAATAGCACGAACATTAGGAAAGTTGGGCTGAGCTGATTATTTAATTTGTATCTCATACCAATTGTTTTAAATTTTAAGAAATTCTGCACAAACACAATTTAGGTGTTTTTGTACCCACCACCATAGGATGGGGGGGGGGGGTATACTAATCTAGTCATCTAGTTTATAATACCTCGTAATATTGATCTGCGACGCTATAAAGTATGAATATATTCTTGATCGTCTGGACATTTTGAGTCGATCTAGCCATGTCCGTCCGCCTGTCGAAATCACGATAGCGGTCCAACGCATAAAGCTGGCCGCTTGAAATTTGGCACAAGTGCATCTTATTGAACGTCTAATGAGTCTGGTGGCAGACTGCCAGTTAAACCTAACCTAAATTATATCCAAACTCGAACCGAACAGACAGACAGACTCTGTTTCTTCTGGCTGTTTCAAAAACTGCACAAGGTTATAGGACCCCGTACAACCGTTGTTGTTGTTGTTGTAGCAGTTTATTGTGTTCTATCTTTCGTCTGCTTGATTCTGTTGAGTATCAAGACTCAGGAACTCTGCGACTAAGATGGGGTGCATCCACAGGGATCTGGGTCTGAGTTCAGTGGGTCTGGCCGGGCAGTTAAACAGGTGACGTGTAGCGTGCGCCCCCTGGTTACAATCGGGACATACATCTTGCACGTCGGCATCAATCCTTTCTCTGTAGGAGTTGAGGCGGCAGCATCTGCCGGAACGTAGTCGAGCCAGAACTACTCTGGTTTGCCGGAGGAGGTCAATTTCTTCAGGTGCAATGGCGGTCGTTCACCCGTTAGCCATTTACCGCATCTGCTACCGTGTCTGCATGGATGTTGTCTAGACCTGCTTGATATGCCGCTTGATCTAGAGGTTCTCTCTTGTAGCGCTGAACCTTACGCTCTAGATCATGTAGATCTACCTTCTGGGCTTTTGGGCGATGGATATCTATCAACAAAATGATGATTTGGATGGTCTCTGCGATAACAGCCCAAAAGGTATTGCTTAGACAGCATGTAGTTGTCTTCGCACTGGTACAACCGTAGTGTGATCAGGCGTTGTAATAAGAAACAAATGGAAAAGTTGCTTGAATTATCAATGTGAATCAATTTTTATTGGTTTCCATACTTGGGCGGTGATAATCATTTGGGTTTTTACTTAATTACAATTCCAACACATATTTGTTACATTTATAAAGTATTTTTCTTAGTTTTTTCTCTGTTTCAAATTATGCTCGAATCCATTTTAAATGGACACAACACTTTGCGTCTATGCTTTATACAAAACTTTTCAGTGTAGGTGAGTGATTTGATTTTGTATTCCTCTCTGGTCAAACATTCCAATGAAGAGCATTGAACTTTTCCAAGTGCGGTAACATAAGTCAAAAGAGAATGACGGTCTAATTAATTGATTTGGATAAACCAAAAAAAAAAATATAAGGGGTTATGTGGTACTGCATAGTTTTTTGTCTTGCACGGGGCATCGCAATAGCAAATTTTGTTTCTCTACCCTCAGGCATTGCAAAGGGGGTACAAAAATGGAGTTGCCAAAATCTTATGGCAAGTCATTTGTTTACCCACCGCTTTGTAATGATTGCGATATGCAAACAAACATCGCATTGGAATGGCCTCAATGGCCACAGTTAGTCGCTGTGTTGTGTGATGATTTCTCCCAAAAATAAGACAAAAAATAAGACAGAAACATTTGGTCAAAATTCTAAAGAGACTTATGTACATACTTTATTGTAATGCTGTTTGTGTCAAATGATGTTGTAATGGTTGAGGGTTGGTGTTTCTGGATTCGTTGTTTTTTTTTTTTCTTTTTCTTATGGCCTTACTTACGAATGAGAAAAGCCTTAAATCTATGGTGAATATAAAAAAGAAAGAACAAACAGTTTGTCTATGCTAAAAGATAAACTAAATGGGGAACAGAGGAGCCCATGGTGACATGAAGTATGCACATGTGGCGGTATAAGGAGTAGTACTTAGGCTAAACGTAGTAGGTAATGATAATAATTATAATGTACACAACTTAGTCTAAAACAATGGTCTTAACAAAAACTAAGCTGAAGTTTGAAAATGCCCCCCCTCGGGGACAGATTGGGTTAGTAACGGGTAATACTTTTGATGTCCTATCGCGTTTTCCGTGCACATTCCTATTCAATCGAAATCGAAATGGCAAAGGAATTCCGCCAATAGTTGTCTTACTTTTGAGCGAGGACATTATACAGGTTATGGTTATTTTATTAATTGTTGTAGCTGTTGTTGTTTGTTTTGTTGGATTTTTATTTCTATTTGTTTCTTTTTTTTTGCTGTAAATGATCTTTTGCGAATTCATCAGTCTTTGTGGTATATTTTTTTTCTTTTGTTTTTTTTTATAACATTTGCTATTTAAACAAATTTCCTGTTTGTGGGTGTGTGTACGTGTGTCTTGTCTATTGGAGTGGTTTGGTGTGGAGTGCGCAGATTTGGAAGAAGCACCAGCTCTAAAACACGGCACAAACTTAAGTTGTAGTCAGGATAAAACAAAAAACAAAAAGCGATGACACAAATCATTGCGGTTAATGTTTGACACTCTGGGTTTGTTTGTCAGCTTGCTTGGGTTTTCCTTTCTCTTCGTTCCTTTCTAATTCGATTAAATAAATTATTCGTAAATTTTACACTAAATTTATGGTTATTTACAACAATTTAAAAGAAATTTACATGATATTTGTTGTTTTAGAAATAACAAAAATGTCTAGGGTTTTTACTTTTTAGTTTTATTTAACACAACTCAAAAGTGAACTTGGCTTCATAGCCCTCCTCCCTACATACGTACATGCCATACTGTTGGAAGAGCTTAGAAGGAGACACTCTCCGCTCCACAATGTGGCAAGATCGGTTATAGTAAAAAAACAAAAATACAAGAAAACTCGACAGAAAAAAAACACTCCTTAAAAATCATTTTTTTTTTTGCAGCTCTTCCACAGTAAAATCCCCATTCTCTATACAATGTACTCTCTGGTACTTACAACCGGCTGCCATTAGAGTACCTAGTCCTAGGCTTTCGACAATTTTTAAATAATTACAAGATTTGTGTACATTTTTTGAAGGAATGCCAAGCCCAGGTCACACGGAAACGATCAATCAACCTCTGACTGTTGGTATTTCAACGGGTCTTCTGATGTATGCATGTAGGTGGCGGCCAACGGTTGTTCTAAGTAGGCAGTTATCGTATATTAGTTGCTTAGACCTTTAAGATTACAATAAAACTTTTCTAAAGAAGACGATTTAAAACGAACTAAAACTATTGACATACGCTCAGTGCCCGCTTGAGTACCTTACCTTCGGCCTTCGGTAGTTGATGATGCAGGTAAATGTGGCTGTGTGTGTGTGTGTGTGGGAGTGTGGAGACTGGGAGTGTGAGTGTGCAACTTGCCGTAACCTTAGTGGGGAGTGTGGGAGTGTTTTTGCAAGGGAGTACATAGTCCAGGAGCTGCTGTTGGCTTAACTTCTTGAATCGTTGCTTTCGCTGAAACTTTGTTCGCTGGACTCCCGTCTGCTGCCCATGGGTTTCGGTTTGTACTCGGTGATGAAGACGGTGACCGAATTGACTGTGACCTCTCTCGTTTGGGCCGTAGAGCGATCGACGTTTTTTAATCGGGCTGGATACTTTTTATGTTTGTGTTTGTCGTGGCCGGAGCTACTGTGACGGGATCCCGAGGCGGACTTGTTGCCGTTGGGCATGGTTCCAGATGCACCGGGTAAAGTGGCAGCTTGTTGGGCAACGAGTGCAGAATTAAGGCGAGGTTTGCGTGTCGAGGTACCTGGAAAACGGTCCAATGCCACTATTTTTAGCATTATTTATTCGATGGTTAATCAACCAAAAATTAAAACATAAAATCAAAAAAACAAAAAACAATGCATTAGTGTCTTGTGAAATTTGACTTAACACCGGCCGTTGGTCCAAAGGCAAGACATCCTCACGAAAAAAAGTTTCTTTCGAACGAAAGGGAATGGAAATGCCATTATGATGAAATATGTACCATCTACATATGGAGATAACATTGTAATTAAGTTTATATGGGCCATCTGATGGCTTGAAATTACATTGAATCAGTCAAATCCTATCAAATATGGCGGCATATCTGACCGTGACATCTCTTACTAACACCAAAAGTGGAAGATCTTCTGGCACTCTTGGAAAGAGTGTTGTACATTTGCTTTAAGGAATATTAGCATGTATGTGCCTAGCAAGGGAACAAATCTTTTTAATCTTGCACATAGGCAATGGCGTATTCACTTTGTTAAAGTAGTGACTGCATAATTTTTTGCCATTTCACAAAAATTTCGTAACTAATATTTTGTAAGCTTAGAATTAAGAGGACTGTTCCGGTTTTACGGAATTCGCAAAACGTAAAAATGTCTTCTTCTTCCATGTTGTTTTTGTAGCAGTGTGTTGTACACTTAATCGGCAGCGTTTGCTGATGAAGGGGTCGACCCGGTACGTGCAACCGGCTGCCATGGGATTGTTCTTTTTATGGTTTGATGTCGCCCACTCGCTTGAGATAAATAGAATTTTATCAACATTGGCATGCCAAGTTTTGCAAGATATACAGGTAAGAAAATCTTTCGCTTTGTGTTTTTGAAAAACCGGAACAGCCTGGAATATCTTTTTCAGGAAAACAAAAAAATCGTTTTTTTTTTTGCAATTTTGTGCTGTATAAAACAAACAAAGATATCTTCAAGGGCATCACTTGATAACATTAGGTATTGAAGCATGTCGACGACAATCTGGAGGATATATCTTTTGCCATTTATTGTATGGCTGCAAATCCGTTTTGCCCCAGGGTTCTACAAATAGCACCCTAGTCTCATAGAGAAAACAATCGTTTGTTTATGTATATAATACACACACACACACATGCATTCATATTCGCACATACACATGCTTAGAAATGGCATTGTTGGGCATGCAAATGCAAAGTGCATTTATATGTACGAATTATGGATTTTTTGCGTGAGAACATCTAGCATCATGGATGTGGGCCGATGTTTGTTGGTTAATTTAGCAGATTTCGCAAAACACAAAGACATTATTGAATATGGAGGGTCACTAACCTTTGCGTACGTCACACATACGACATTTAAATGCCTCGGCCGAGTTCCTGTACGTGCATACAGAACAGTCCCAGAAATTTTCTTCAATGGCTTTTGATTGTCGCTTTCTTCTCACCGGCGACTTCTTGTGATCCATAATAGAAGGATGTCTTCCTAATTGCCACTGTTGGATTTGCGGTAATCCGTTGAAACTACCCAATTCTGCTTCTTCTGCAAACAGGCGTCGTCTTCTGTTCCAGCAACTCTACGACTCCAAGTCGTAGAGTGATATATTTAGTGGAATGCAACAATTTTCTTTAATTTTCAATTTCTATGCATTGGCAAAGATGCATTGACTTTCGTTCTGGTTCCAAATAAGCGTTACCACGCCGGGGCTTTCCAAAAACTTTGCAAAAATATACGAAAATTTTCACTGTTTTTTCTCTAACTTTCATTCACTCTGGATTAGTTCTGACAATAGCGCCGATAAGTCTTCCCGATAACAATCCAAATCCAAACTGTCAGCGATAATAATAGATATATGGTAATCGAATGCCAAGAGCAACCATTTGAAAAAGCGTGTGATATGGCAAAAACTCCCAAGTATCAAGGTTATTGGAAAATTGAACGATTTTCACGACGACAAACCATAATCTGAAAACAATGGGGCACTAACAACTTTTGGTAGTTTTGTAGACTTTTTTCAGCAGCTCTGTCGAAAAATCAATGAAATCAAATTTACAGCAAAAAAACAAGAAATAATAGAAAAAAGATAGACACATTGGAAGCCACAACTACCGAAACGCTATATACGTGCACAACGCCATAGTTTCCTTCACGGGAAAGAAAATAATGAATACTTAGAAAATGCAAACGACGCAAATCCCCTATAAAGCCGATTCCATGGCTGATTAATCGATAAAAGTACCAAAATATCGAACTAATTTCATGAATTGTCTAAAAATAAATCCGATTTTTGCTGTATTTATATTTAAATCCCATAATAAGCCGACTTCATGGCAGAATAATCGATAAAAGTACCAAAATATGCAACTATTTTCAAGAATTGTGTATGGATGTGTGTGATATGCACATTCATATATACGCATGTGTATGTGATTTAAACTACCATAAATGCAGTGTAAGCAGACTGGATTTTTTGGATTATATTAAATTCAGATCGTAAAAATTTCAATGTTAACCAATTTGTTGTGTGACCAATTTGTAGTGCAAAAACCAAAGACGGTTCAATAAAAAAAATTATTGATTTAATTAAATTTTTAATTAAAAATAAAAAAAAAATCAATCAGGATTGTGATTGAAAATTTTTTCAGATTCAATTAAAAAATTAATTGTATCAAATTATTTTTAATGGAAAATTTCACAAATTTCAATTACGCAAAAATTTCAATGTTAACCAATTTGTTGTGTGACTAATTTGTAGTGCAAAACCCAAAGACGGTTCAATAACAAAAAAAAAAATTATTGTTTCAATTAATTTTTCATTAAAAATAAAAAAAAATCAATCAGGATGGTGATTGAAAATTTTTTTCAGATTCAATTAAAAAATTAATTGTATCAAATAATTTTTAATGGAAAATTTCACAAATTTCAATTACGCATGTAATTGTATTCTTTTCAATTACACTGTTTGAACGAATAATTTTTTAATTGGAAACAAATTTATTTTCAACTAAAGTTTTAATTGAAAATATTTTGCGGTTTGTTTTTTCTGGTTAACGTATTTGTTTTATTGCATTATAAATATGCATGTGTGTTTGTTGAAGAACAAGATGTGTACAATATAATGTAAGGCCAAGGAAGAAATTATCCACATTAGAAAATAGTAGAATCGGTGCATGAAAGAACATAGAATATTCTTCTTTGGCGATTACTTTTTTGAAACATTACGAAAATAACAATAAAATAACAGTTTTATTAAATTAAACCAATACATTCGGTCAGGACATATGGAGGGAATGTCCTACTAAATGAAATCAGCATGTTCTTTTGTTTGCTTTAAAATCTATTATCATCAAAAGTAGTCGGCGAAAAATATTGCGAAAAGCGAATATAGTACCAGCCTTAAGAGTCTAATCCCAAATAAAGCATGGATCATTGCGAAACAATTAAAGGTGGTCTCATCAAGCTGACCGACATTGTGCCAACACACACAAAGATGTTTGAGTGCGCCCTTGTATACGTGTGCGTACAGGGGCAGAGAATATGCGAAAAGAAGACAACAACAGAGAGAATCCAAACAAAAATCGGACATCTTAATACCGTCAAATCTGCCTGGCTGTTAGCAGTTGTTCGCGTGAGACCATCATTTTAAATCCGCCTTGATTTGGCCCAGAACTTAGCACGCTTTAACTAGTTTTTCTCTTGAATTGACTCCAGGATTCTCTAATAGAAGTTAGGTCACTTGCGAAAATATAAAGTGGATAGGTCCCATTAACATCATTAAAGAAGTCAAATCTGCCGATAGAAAATGTCATCAAATACATGGCGAAACAATTAAAGGTGGTCTCATTTGTACAACAACCACAAATCATATGGTGCAATCCGCCATGTTATCATCAAGCTGATCGACGTTTTGCCGAAGCACTCAAAGGAATTTGTGTGCGTATGTGTATATTTGTAAGTACATGAGCAAAAAATATGCTAGAAAGGAGGTAGGAACAAAGAGAATGCAAACAAAAATCTGTCATCTTAATACCGTCAAACCCGGCAGGTTGTTAACTGCTGTTCGTGTGAGAACACCTTTTTAAATCCGCCATGCATCAAATAGAAGAAATCGTAAACAAATGGCAAGTACTGCATTGTATACTGTATAGGTGAGCGTACATGAGCAGAGAATATGCGACAAAGAAAAGAATGCAAACAAAAATCTGACATCTTAATACCGTCAAACCTGACCGGCTGTCAACAGCTGTTAACGTGAGACCACCTTTTTAAATCCGCCTTGACATCATGCCAGCAATAGTTTCAATGCGATATTAAAAAGGTGGTCTCACGCTTAAATAAACGCATTAAATAAAGTTATTTGCCAATAAAAACGATTAATTACAGCACATATGTACTTTATTAGCAAAAATGATTAAAATTCGGCCAAAATTATAAATCGGTATTTGTCGCCATCTTGTATGATACACAACTTTTTTCAGTGGCGACATAAATGTCTTGGCTGCAACCAAAAATTTCGCAAGATGTGCATATCCAGCTTTAGACATATTTGACTGCATTCAGCTGAACAGAATACCCTGCTTAAATTCCGCAATTAATGGCTAGTACAATGTTCGTTTTTCGCGACATTTTTTTGTAATTACTTTTAATTACTTTCTGATTTCAATCAATAGGACTTTCGCTCATTACTTATTATGAAATCTTTATAAAAGTAGTTTGTAGTGTTTCAAAAAAGTAGCCGTGAAAAAATTGTGGGTTTAACTGTGAAAAACGATCATAGTACCGGCCTTAACGAGTTTAATTTTCCGTTATGTTTAACAGCTGATTTCGCGGCAGAAAAAAGTTTGCTTGCTACCGGTGTCAGTAAGTGGCAACAAATAATTTGTGATAGACTTCTGTTGGAAAAAAGAACAAATAAATTGTTGACTTGTAAATTTATCGAAAACCTGCCATCCCGAAACTGGGGAAGTGACAAGATAATGAACACGAAAATTGTTGAAGAGAAACTACCCTGGAAAACGAAGCGTAGAACTTGTAAAAGTTGTCATAAACATTGGCTTATCCCAAAGGAACAGATGAAAGAATTTTAAGTTAAGTATGTTAAATATCAGTTTAGCTGCCGAGCCAATACTACATTCAGATCTCTCTGAAGGCACCCCAACTTAGTAGCAGCAGACGAAAGGATGAATCACAGCACAATGCAACAACTATGAGCACCACCCAGGCTGGAACTTTGAGCTCCAATCTGTGTGGTGTTGTTCGTTATCGCGAGGAGCTTAGCCGAGAGTTACTGGGCGCGTCCACACGTTGCTGATAGTGTAATGCCCGTAACTACAGTTGCGGACAATCAGCGGTATCGGTACCGGTTGGCACCGGCACTTGCTTAACTACTGAGTGCCAATGATAATCATGTTCATATGGACAGGAACTAATTGATAAGGATTGCCACCACCAAATGCAAATGTGGCTACAACAACAACGCCTTTTTGTTTCAAATGACTTGGACAACCACGTATCTTTTGCTGAAAAAAAAGCCAAACACTTTCATCGATTCGGCCGTCACTTGCGTTTTGCTTTGAATGTTTTTGCCCATCGAGACCTTTACTTTACAATCAAACACATGCAGGTAATTATTGTTTCTTTCTTTATTACCATAACTATTATGAATTTTACGCATCTACATTTGTTTTTATTGAAATATATTAACTTTAGTTTCTTATGAACACAGGAGTATAAATTGTAAGCGATAATAAAAAAATATATTACATTTGCTATCCGGAATCCGGCGATAGTAAATTTGATTTATTGATTGTAGGAGCATTATTTTGGTCATCCATACTCTGGAGATTGTGTGCGGAGTTTACCTGAAATATAAGAAAACGAGACAATGTGCTAGGGGCTTGGGGGCCATTGAGAAATGAGAGCCGGTCTTACGGGACTAATAGGTGTGATAACAATAGCAGTACGTGTTGGTCGGTGCAATAAGGCCGTGTCTTCTGTTGTTTCATCTGCATCAGCATCAGCATCGACAATGGCATCACTGTCGATTTCCCATGACGGGTGATATTGGTCGAATTCCTCTTCGCAATTGAGATCCTCTTCTTCTGCGTCCTCAAATTCGTCAATTAGTATAACTGGAAAGAAATTTAGTGTTAGTGTTTCACCACTTTTACTTCTAACATTGCACTTTGGAGTCTTACTTGAACTCTCCGGCCTTGGTTGACTTGGACTGGAACCAAGTGATTGCGATTCCGTGGTTGGTATTGATATCGATACTTCGTCCACTTGGCAGACTTGCTCATATGGTTGTGATATTGATCTGTGTAAAGGAAATCATGTAATAGTTATTGTCTGCATGCATACTAGACGGTATCCACAGAGCTATTATGAGGGATAGTGAATGAGGCACAATATACACAACATAGATGGGGACAATCAGATGATAGGTACTTCATTCATTGACAAGAGCAATTGTCAGCGAGATTGTTTGAAAGGTTTATAAGGGGATTTAATATAAATCTTCTGCCAAAGAATAAAGCAGATATTAGGTGAGATGAACATACACGAATACATATTAAAAAATTCTGCCCAAGACCAAACCGTGCTTTGGGTCAACGCCAGTATGGTAATAATATGGAACCAATCAACACAGACGCCAAAACGATGCCCGGTTGCGTTTTTTTTCACCGATTATGCCGGATGCTCTAGAAGAAGTAGGATCTGTAGTATTTGAATGAAGATTACGAATGTGTTAAAGAAATTTTACAAGCTTGGGCCCAAAAAGTCCTACAATATCTTTAAAAATATAAACTCAATTATTTAAAATATTCAATAAGTGCGACACTTGTTTCGCATGATATTAACAAGTTGTCTCAACAAATCTAATTCTTGATCTCCATGATCTTTTGGGATGATTTGTCTCCAGGAAGCATTCGAACTTTTGGAACAAATACATTTTGTTTGGCACAAATACATCTTGGTATTGTAGGTCGGTAGGGATCAACTCGGCGTTTAGATATATTGGGTTGCCCAAAAAGTAATTGCTGAGCCAAAAATTAGCTTCGTCACACAATAGAAGAAGCGTCATAACAAAACACCTCATGCAATGTTTCCGCCAAATCGGATAAGAATTTCTCCCTGTAGAGGCTCAAGAAATCAAGACCCCAGATCGGTTTATATGGCAGATATATCAGATTATGGACCGATTTGAACTATTCTTAGCACAGTTGTTGAAAGTTATAACAAGACACCTCATGCAAAATTTCAGTTAAATCGGATTATAATTGCGCCCTCTAGTGGCTCAAGAAGTCAAGACTTCAGATCGGTTTATATGGCAGCTATATCAAAACGTGGACCGATATAGCCCATTTACAATCGCAACCGACTTACACCAATAAGAAGTATTTGTGCAATATTTACTCCTTCGGAAGTTAGCGTGCTTTCGACAGACAGACGGACGGACGGACAGACGGACGGGCATGGCTAGTTCGACGTAAAATGCCATGACGATCAAGAATATATATACTTCATGGGGTCTTAGACGAATATTTCGAGGAGTTACAAACAGAATGACGAAATTAGTACACCCCCATCCTATGATGGAGGGTATAAAAAAATTACCCTTTACTATTTCATACATGTTTCAGGGTGCATATATTGTGCTGTCTATATTGACGATAGCTAATGCGTTTGGTATAAGCCCCAGAACACTGGACTAATACTGTTTTTGTTCTGTTCTGTTCTTTTCTTTAGAAAAAGGTTTAAAGAAATCGTATAAAACAATAAAATTTTGAAAAACAATACATTTCATAGAAACAAAAATAATGTGGAAAACGAATTTTCAATTTTATTTTTCCAATTTCTTATAATTTGACAATAAACAGATCAAATTTTCAAAATGGGTTAAAATAGGGAATTGTTTAAAAGGGGCCAAAAAAGAGGCAAGCCTCCGGAGGGCGCAATATTAATGCGAAGTAAAGTTCAAATCTTCAAACAGTCTGATAAGGCTCCCAAATAAACCGATCTATCGAATTTACTTCTCGAGCGCCTAGAGTGGTGTTTGAGAACCTGCGGCTCAATTCGCTTTCTATGAGAACACGAAATGAAAACAAAAAAACATTTTAATTTTCGTTTTCATATGAAAACATGCGGACAAAATGTCTTTTTGTTTTTGTGGTAACTTTTCATTTTGTGTTTTCATAGAAAGAGAATTGAGCCCCTGAAGTGTGCAATTCATATTCCATATCGCCAATATTGAGCATGAAGAGTTCTGCCATGAGATTAAACTTCTACCTAGAGCATAATCCACATCGGTCTTTACAGGCATAAAGCTGCCATATAAACTAATTTTCCGATTTCAAATCTTTCGCAGCTGAAGTTTTTTAATTTCTGCATATACGAAAATGTATGTCGTCCAAAAAATTTGACAAATATGTTCGGTATCCGACGATCCCATCTCATCTTTATGGCAAGTTTGATTTTATAGAAAGAAGAACATTAAACAATGTCAGACTATCAGAAAAAAAAAATCGACGCCCCTTATGCAGATAATCAACGATTTTTCAAACCAACTTGGGTGGTCAACTTTAAGCACATGTTAGAAGAAATAAAGCAAGCGGGGGGGGGCGGGCTAAATTTTTCAATCGAAATGAAGTGGATTTTGCTAGTGCTTGTGGCCAGAGTGTTTTCTTTTCTTACCTTAGTGTTACTCTCTTCTTTGCTCTATTTTCTATTTCGGCTATAAAACCATCACTGCCACGTTGTTTATAAACACAAGTCGGCCTAATATCGGTCGACAGAGGATATGAACTGGTTTGGGAAGACTAGTTTGGGGGGATAAAAGGAATCACAACAATTATCGGTCTATGTACACCGGCCCTGATTGCCGTTGACTCAGCAATTGGTTCCGCCAGGCCAAACACCTACCTTTGTGTATTCAGATTCTGTGGTCCCCTGTTGTGCTGCCTGTGACGACGTCGATGAGGATGGTTGGTCCAACACAGCCATTGCCGCAATTGCCGCTGTTGATGTTGTGGCGTCGGTCATTTTCGCTGAGCGATTAAGCCACTCATTGCTTCTTCGGTTAGTATTTACAATACTCGATTGACTGTTTTCGATGATGTTAGGGAGGTGATTGTTGATGTTGGAATGTTTTGAGACCTGAGGAGTTAGGGGGGGAAGATTTTGAAACCGTTGACGGTCCTCCATGTAGGCTTTAATTAAAATATCTAATTTTTCTTCTATATCGGCCACCTAGTGAAGAGAAGTGAAGATAATCTGGTTGGCTCACCATTTTTTCACGTTAGAGCGGCTGCCAGGGACTTACCTGTCTTTCGACTTTGACCACTCTTGAAGCTAAGCTTATTTTCGAAGCATAAGCGTCTTTTGATTTGGAACCCTGCTTTCCCAATATTTGATCCAGCCTGCATACATGAAAAGTTCAGAAATGTTAAGAGCCCTGCTTTGGACATAGAGCAAACACCGTAAGTACCTGGCATGCACATTTTTAACTCGCCCCAACAGGTCAACATGTCCCGCGGCATACTGTTCCATTACATCTTTAACGTCGTATGGCTTTAGGGCTTCTTTGAATTTACGACGGGCCACAAAATATTTAAGCTGGAAAGAAATTTTCGATCAAACAGCTACTGGGTTGATTAGTCTTCGCCAAATGTGGCGGTCCCCTTGCCGCTTACCTTTCTAATAAAACGTATGGCAGTCTTATGCTGATTTGTCAGTTGAGTGCAGCGTGGCTCATCATCCTCGTCTGTGTCGAATGGGTAAAAAACAAAAACAAACACAGAAAAAAAATTATTAGCTTGGGTCGTAATGGCTAAGTGTTGGAGTTAATCAGACTACGGGAGCATTTCAAAAACACAAAAGCTACTCTAATTACAGCAATTCTACCATGATGACATGTGGAGAGTTAAAAAAAATTGCCACAAAATCGTTTAGCATATTAACGTCATCATCATCTTTGCTTGGACTAAATTCTCACAAACAAATCTCTAAGAGATCTACGGCAGTAAAACGGGCGTGCTATTAGGTGCTACTAAGGAAATAGTTATCATCGGATACTCTTCTGCTACATACGAACAATGTAAGGTGCATGCGATAGAGAGAATGTGTGCTGTGTGTGTGTTTATTTGCCTTCGTTGCTTTTACAAGGTGTGGGAGGGAGAGTGAAAGAGAAGCACGCACTTCCAACATTTCAAGGAAAACGCATGTGTGTGAGTGTGTGTGAGCCGTGGAGAGAGAATACATTGTATATATCTATAAAGAGCCGGTGGTTGAAAGATATAGGGCGAGCGAGTGAGAGAGAGAGAGAGAGAGGGGGCGGTGGGAGGTGATCTGAAGTGTCTGTTAGTGAGAGAGAAGGTGTGTGTTTTTCCCAGGTCAGATTTGAGCTTTCCAGACAATACTAGTTGATCGGCTGATGAATGTTGAATCGTACAAGCGAACACATCTTGGTCAAATAGGTGTAACAACATATCATATGGGACGAAAAGGACTGGACATCGAGGACTGGGATATACTGGTTCAGGAAACACACATTAAAAGTTTACCAAAAAAAAAAAAACCAAAATAACAACGACACTGAAATAGAGAGACGAGAGCTTTATTAAACATGGTTACATTACTACATTTTTACACGGAAATTGAGACAACGATCCAACCCTTCGAGCCATGACCTTAAATCAAGACCAGAAAAATCATTGGCTATATTATGGCGAAGCTTTAGGGTGAAAATGCCCCCGACGATTGACTGTGCATGCATATCCGAAAGTAGGTCTCGACTCGTTAATTGTTGTTTCATTCAAAGTTTTCCATTACTCTTTAAGTTTTGTTTTTAATAACAGAACGCCCTTGGCGTTGTAGTTCTATTGCTGTTGTTGTATTAGCCACATTTGTATGTGGAGTTAGCGATACTCGCCAAACTTCTTTAGTTGAGCAAGCTCAAAGTTCCAGCCTGTGTGTGGCTCATAGTTATCCCGTACCGGAGTAAACTTGAGTGCTGTCCAATTCAAGTTTAAGCTCAATGATAAGGGGCCTCCTTTTTATAGTCGAATCCGAATGACGTGCCGCAGTGCGACACCGCTTTGGGAGGTTTTTTACATGACTAACATATCAAATGGCACAGTACCTAACAAATGAAGCCAGCATTAGGAGGGTATAACCACCGCTGAATTTTTTGCTGATGTTCTCGCCAGGATTGGAACCCAGGCTTTAAGCGTCGTTGGCCGACATGCTATCCTCTGCACTATGGTGGATACCAATGGGTTGTTAATCCGAGAACCGATGGATTAAAAATTCGTTAATTATTAGGATTTTCAAAAAGCGATCTCCGGCTGGTTTAATATAAAGAACGTGAAGACAAGTATCCACATATTCTGGTGGCCGTTAATATCCTCTCTTATAGACAAACTGCCTTCAAATCCCTGGAGAATTTTGTTACGAATTCTGAAGAAACTTCCCCGACTTGTAGATAAGACTATCTCGATTTCCTTTTTTTTATCTTGTCTGCCTTAAGACATCCCGAGAAATGGGAGCAGCATGTAACGTTTCCATGTAGAGCTAGTCTGTGGGCTGGTTGTATGCACTTGCAACCAGATAGTGTTCCACTCCATTTTCACATTTCTGCGGGCGACTGTGTGAATAGATAAAAGCATTCGCAAACTTTGAGGCTTTTTTTTGGATGAAATGAGATTTTAGAAATTGTAAATAAATTAGCATGTCCGCAACCCGGCGAAAACTTCAGTACACAATTTTACTAATGCTGGCGACATTTGGGAGGCACACAACCATGTTAACTTCTATACAAAGTGGAGTCACAATGCGGCACTCCGTACGGACTCGGCATATGTAATAAAGTCCTTATCAGAACTGAGCTAGAACTTTTATTCGACTTCATGGGAAGTTTGTTTTATATTTGTATTTTTATACCCATCACCGTAGGAGGGGGAAACTAGTCTAGTCATTCCGTTTGTAACACCTCGAAAGATTGATCTTCGATCTCATAGAATACAAACATTTTCTATCTTGTTGACATTCTTAGTCGATCTAGCCATGTTTGTCCGTCCGTCTGTGGAAATCGGTCTGTCACTTCTTCTTCATGTAGGTCGTTGGGGATTGAATGGAATGGGCCATATCAGTTCAGATTTACATAAAGCTCCCATAGAAACCGATCTTCGGGTTTAACTTCTTAAGGCCCTGGATGCTGCAATTGTTATCGGATTTGGTTTAAGTTTTGTATCGGATGGTTTGTTCTGACTTCAAACAACTGGGCTCAGTACCGTGCAATTGGTCAATAACTTTGCATGAAGCGTTTCGTTACGAGTTTCAACATTCGTTATAAATCGGTTTATAATTTAATTTTTTGCCTAATTTGGTATAAATTTAGTATGTAGAAATTTTTGGTGGTGGGCTTGCCTTTTCCGGCCAGGGCACGTTTCTAGAAACGTCAACGCTTGCCACAGTACAACGATTTTTCATTCAGGTCTTGATCTTGGGAAACAACGAGAACTCTGTTTCTTTCTCATCATCGCTCAAGGGGTCCTCTCGATGTGAAGGAAGGTGATAGTGGTTGTTTTTTTAGCGGTTGCACTTGATTTGGTCTTTCACAAGGTGTTCTACACGTAAGCACTAGACGGTATTGTACGCACTTCCTTCACACGTGAATCGCGTCGTCGTGTGATTTTGACCGCTTTCGTCCGCCATCATCTGCGATTGGATGTAGGCTTTGTGTTCTTCGTATAGCATGCGTTCGGTCTGCTCCCTGCTTGCGGTGCCTCCGGGGCTTTGGCGACCCAAGGAGAAATTCGAACCGAACAGTTCATCTTGCAGGATGCCGCAGAGTACAATGGGTATGGAAGTGACATTGCTGAGCATTATTTTGTTTTTGGTGGTTGTATCGATCGGATGGTCCGGTTCCCCCCTATCACAGTTGTTGGTGGCCGCTGCAGCACCCTCGGCTTCGTGGCCCGATCCGTTGAACTGTCTCAGCTGAATGCTTTCGTTGGGACTTTTGCTAGATATGTTACTCAATGAGCCCCAACTATGTCTTCTTGCATGTTGTCCCAAATATCGAGGGCTCAACCCTAGTAATAGACATAGAATGCAATTGAATCGAGTTTAGTACCATCTGTGGAAGAGTGATCAATTTATCAAAAATTATTTGGTTTTTTTTTCTGTTGCTTTGGAATGCCAATTGAAGCGCCCTATCCCTACACCGAAAAACACTTTGCAGAGGAACCATCTCTCCGCCGGTAGCGAAACAAGGGCCCAACCGGAAACCATATACCTGTGTGCATCGCACACACACCCTGCACACTCACATCGGATGCGAATGGAGTTGAGTTACGTATGTTGTGGTTGATTGATTGGTGGTGTCTTATAGGGATGGTAGAATCGATCGCGGCGCACCATATCGAACAACGATGGATACGATGGCGACGATGTCCACGCACGACGTAGTAGTAGTACGTAACACATTCTCGGAATACAACACTTACATATATAACAACATCCAATGACAAACATCGGTTCAAAAGAGACGTGCATAACTTACCATCGGAATTCTTTTTCAAAAATGTGGTATCAGCGACTGAGTCTTCGCTAAAACTCGCATTTAACGATCGTCCATTTTGTACCACTTCTAAAAGTGCAACAACACATTTGTTCGTTTTTTTTTTTCATTTCGTTTGGTTTGTTTGTTTGTTTTGTCGTGGTGAGAAGAGAACCAAAGGAAAACTTATCGTTTAACAAAAACTGTATTCATTCTTTGGTTAATTGGGTTATTTGTTTTTTATTTTTGTTTTTGTTTTTTTTTTTTTAATTCTATTTTAAGGAAAATAATTTGGTGGTAATGGGTAATGGGAAGAGTACAGTGGCGGTAGTAGTTGTCCCAGTTGGGATTTTCTGGTGTAGAATTCCAACTTGCCCCCCTCCCAGTGTCCGTCCATGTGTTGAGTTATGTTCTAAATATCAAATGGATTCATTTTTTTTTATTTGAAAGGGAACAGCCACTAGACTAGGGAAACAAACGAAAGCTGACCGAATTTCAAAATGGTAAATAAAATTATTTGCAAATCAAAAAATTTCATAGATCCCTAGAGTCTACGACATGACAAAAGATACTAGAGACGACGTAGTAGTTGCGTAACTTTGCATCATAATCCTATCAAAGTTGGTGGCTTTTATCTCCTCCTAGAAGGTGAAGTGCTCGGCACATTTCCATCTTTTACGGCCATTGTGTATCGCATGACTTATACAGTTATGGGAAGAAATAACGCTCCGCAAAAGATCAGACAAAGCAAAACATCACTTATCAACTGTGATGGCTTGTTACGACTTTTATCGAGACATGTCTAGCCCAAAGAATTTGTGGATGTAATAAAAAGACACATAGCATTTGGTTTGTTCCATATGAATTCCTCCAGATCCACGAAAACTACTTAAGGAGGAGGCATTTGATATAGTCGCTGACATGTATAGACTTTAACTCTAATTCTAACTAATCTCGTCGTCACCCCGTGTCAATGAAAGACTTCATCGGATCCATTCGGTACGTACAACCCGCTGCCATGGGATTGCAATAAATGTCGCGTTTCACTTCAGTTTAATTCAGTGCTAGTCAAATGTACTGGATAGAATTTCAGTACAAAGTTGTACTGGATAGTCATCGATATCATGCAATAACAGATAAAAACCGATTAGTTCTGATTGGCACTGTATAGTGCTAAAGTAGAACAGAAATAGTAAGTAATGTCTTAGCGTTGAGTTTGCCTATGTCATTTGCGTACACTCAGAAAAATGAGTCTGCTGATATCAGCAAGCACTGTATGCTGATATTAAATTAAAAATGTCAAAATTTTGAATAAGTCCATTAAAATTTTTTTAACTTCTAAACAACAATTGAGGCATTTGCCATATATAATGGTTAATTTTTTTTAAAGCTTAAATATAAAATTAGTAGTTATTTTGTCCGCGTGTTTAAATTCGATCAAAAATGGGGTGCTGTCCCCAGCGAATCTGTAGCACCCCCCAGAATTTTCATTAGTATTAACTACTGTTAACTGTAGATTTTATTCCACTTTCAAATTTCAAACCTTCTGGCTCTTAAACTAAACGTACTTTATTTACAAAGCAATAGAAATTGTGACGAGTTGAGACACTGCGTTTATTTAGAAAAAAATTTCTGACGAAAACTTTCGAAAAAAAACCCTTCAGGCAAGGTGGGCAGTAGGCCAAAATTGACCCCATACACCCAATATTCTCATTTAAAAAAAACATTTCTAAACATTATTGAGTAAAACCACAATAAACCAAATACGGATTATATGTGTACCGATTTTGATAAAATCGATCTCATAAATGACTAATTTTTGGCAAAAAAACAACAAAATGGATGATTGGCTATTATGGTGGGTTTACACTCCACTTGCAGCCAAGCTGAAAACCTTTTTTGCCTATTTTTTTTTTATTCAAATTGCGTTGTATTGTTAAGACAAAAGTTCACATTCTGGTCGATTTATTAATTGAAATGCTGAAAATACTGATTTTTTTTGAAAAGTGCAGATTTTCTACCAATTGGCAGCTCTGAGCTCTACCGAAAAGGTAAAGAGAGCTTAAATTTTGGAAGTCGATAAGACTATGCATCGATCAGCGTTGACATTTTGGGTTTTTCTACCAAATTTGGTAGGATTTATTTTCAATTTTGAACGATTAGTCAGATGGACGGCCCATTTTGATTCTGGTAATTTTTTGCGAAATTAAATTTTTATACCTACCACCATTTAGCCATTCAGTTTGCAACATATCCAAATATCTATTCCCGACCCTACAAAACTGCAAGAAGATTTGACCACGACCGATAGTCTGCCCGCGTGTAGTAACGCTACACCATTCGAAAATTGTGATATTGAGTAAATATTTAGGACAGATCCATATTTTTTTCCATATGCATATGCAGGTTCTTGAAGGACTAAATCGGACAATTTTTGGATATAGCTACCATATAGACTGATCTGTCGATTTAGGTTAATTTATTATCCGATTTCGCTGAACTTTGGAACAATGAGTTGCAATATGTCCCTAGATATTCGGTCAAAATATGATCAATTTTGGACTATATTTAAATATAGCTGTCATATAAACCGAACTGCCGATTTGAGGTTTTGAGCCCGTAGAAGGCGCATTTTTTACACGATTTTGCTGAAATTTAGTACCATTAGGCCCCTCGATACCTGTGCCTAGTATGGTCAAGATAGGATTATGTTTGGATATACATGGACTCAGATCGGACTATATTAAGATATAGCTACCATACAGACCGATCTCCCGATAAAGGGTCTGAAGCTCATAAAAGTTTTATTTATTACCCGATTTCGGTGAAATTTAAAACAGTGGGTTATTTTAAGCCTCCCTACATCTGACCCAAGTATGGTACACATCGGACTGTATTTAAGATATAGCTGTCATATAGACCGATCTGCCGATAAAGGGTCTGAAGCCCATAAAAGCTTTATTTATTACCCGATTTCGCTGAAACAGTGGGTTATTTTAAGCCTCCGGACATCTGACCCAAATATGGTTCAGATCGGACTATATTTAGATTATAGATTATAGATATTATAGTTACTATATAGACCGATCTCCCGATAAAGGGTATGAAGCCCGTAAAAGCTTTATTTTTTAACCGATTTCACTGAAATTTGTAACAGTGGGTAGTTTTACGCCTCCCAACATCCGACCTCAATATGGTTGTTATGGGACTATATTTAGATATAGCTGCCATATAGACCGATCTACCGATATGGGGTCTGAAGCCAATAAAAGCTTTTTAAATATTACCCGGTTTCGCTGAAATTTTGAGTTTTTCTGAGCCTCACGATATCCGACCTTAATATGGTTCAGGTCGGTTTTGTATTTGGATATATCTGCCAAAAAGACCAATATTTTGACATATATATTAGACCACTCAATGTCCATGCCGAATTTAGTGCTTAAGTTACCCAATTTTCATCGGATTGTGACGAAAAGGCGTTTACATATATACCCGAGGTGGTGGGTATCCAAAGTTCGGCCCGTCCGAATTTAATGTATTTTTACATGTTTTATATTATATTATGTATTGTTAAATAAATTCTAACTGTTACAGAGGAGTATTGAGTATATTTTAATTTAGTTTAGAATTTTGGTCGGATGGGAGAGTATTTGGTAGGTTTTTTTTTGAAAAATTTGGCTCGGAAAATTTTTTATATAATGGAATCAATAGGGAGAGAGAGAAAGAGAACGAAACAAATGTCAAATTTGAATTGTCTTTTTTTCTACACCATTGCTTTTAGAAATAAAATCAGCAACTATTTCAAATCTTAAGGCCTTATTCAAAAAACTTAATGAAAATTTGATATAGGTTTATCCTTTAAAGAACTGTCAAATAAACCTATTTTTAGGCTTCAAAAACTTTTGTGCATAAGGCCTTCAATCTTTAATTTTTAAAAAGCCCACAGCTGAAGAGGTCATTTAAAAAAATATTGACTCTTAACTAAACTGCCTCAATACGTTTTGATAAAAATATTGCTCTCAAAAAAAAAAAAAAATATATATATTTTCACTGGCATACAGTTAAGGGTCTCTGTTTGTGCTTCTAAAATTATCCAATGTCGTCTTAAAACGGTTTTTTTACAATTGAATTCAATTACTGACACAACATGAAAATCTGTGTTCGCAATACAAACAATCAAAACATGGCAAACATTTTTGCTGGACTACAAAAACCTGCAAAGAGCTGTAATAGTCTCCTAGGCGCTGTATCACTTATCTAGTCGAACGAGTACAACTGTGCACAAGAAGTCTACAAGTGGACTTTTCTGGAGCACAGTCTATGCTAAACGCACTTGAGTACTCGGTCAGGGAAAGACAAAAACAGCCCACACCAATTCGATCGTTGTAGAAAAAAGACATGGAGAGTGCAAAACAAAAGGAGTGAGACCCAACCGAAAAGAATGGAAAGGAATGGCAAAAAAGAACAGAATTTGAAATTGGCATGCTTCGCAGCTGCTTCTATAGGTGAACATTCAACACTCAGGTATGCAATTCGGTAAGTAGTAGTTGGGTAGCAAGTCATAGGTGTGTAAAGAAAAATAAAAGTGGACCAAATTGACTTTAGTGGATTTTTGTATCGGTTGTGAGAGTATTAAAAATCGCTTAGGCCGATTCGGAAGGCAGTTCCGCGAAGTGTGTTCATCCAAATTGAAGAGTTAACTGATTAAACATCTCGACTCCTGTTAATTTTGGATGAATACACTTGGCCATAAATACTGTGAGGCGATACGTTGCCGTTTATTCGTTTGTGGATTGGATTGGATAAAATGTCGTTTTTGTTGTAGGTAATTATTTCAAAGAAAAACAGGTAGAACTTTGAGATTTATTTTGTATCTTTTTATTACAAACATTTACTTGGTGAAAATCAGTGAGTAAGAGAGAGAGAGACAAAGAGAAAGAGAAACAGTAAGAGAGAGACAGAGAGAGAGAGAGAGAGAGTAATACAAAAGTATGCCATACAATATCAAGAAAAGGATTTGGTTACTGAATATTCTGTCTTTGTATTATTTTATGACAACATAAACATAAAAACTCAACTCAAAAAATTAAGTGGCGTATAGAAGGCTAAACAACTTACATTCGAACGTCGAACCAACAACGTCCGCCTTCCATCAGAGGCGCAGCTCTATTTGGGGGTTGGGGGCTTACTTCAATTCAAATTCAATTTCAATTTGTTACATATGTCTTGACTAGAGAGAGAGAGAGAGTTCACTGTGTGTGTGTGTATGTCACTGTTTGTTCTTTCTTTCTTTCTTTCTTTGTTTTTCATTCATTTCATTCGCTTCTTTCTGTTCAAACTCATGCAAATGCCCTACGTTACGCCTGGACATGTGGTGGACCTGTGGCGACACACCGTCCGCATTTCAAATACTCATCTACACTGTTGGCATCCCTTAACTCAATGTAATTTGAAATAACTGAATATAAGTTGTATAAATTTTGTATTTTATTTACAAGTATGCATGTATTTTTTGTGTCATTCCATTGGCTTGCTTTCGATCAAAAAAAAATTCTTCGTCCTTCTTTTTTTTGTTAGTGAAAGAATGGCTAAAATCATTCAAAAAATCATATTTTTACTTAAAAATTTTTTTTGTTTGAAATTTAATTTGTTCATAGAAAATTGAGAATTTTTGAGTTTTTGAAAAAAAAAAATTAAGATCAGAAGAGGTGAAATACTTCCTGCACCGCTCAGGACAACTCAAACACTTGAATGTTGCTTTCGACACTTCGAATGTTGTGTGTTTTGACCAACAGACATCACACTGTATCTTGAAGTCCAAAACATCAAGAGCATCTGGCTGCTGAACGTCGATACCGTCGATAGATATTGACGATTGTAATGGGTCAGTGAATCGCTTGTGAGACACGAAACAGCACTGCGTCTTCTGTGCGCTAAAGTCTACTCTTTTCATTCTACCCCATTCGGAAACGGCCAATAGATCCTGGGAAGGCGTCTCATCCATAATAAGAAAATAAGAAAAAAGGAAAGGACAGAGCCTTGTGGCACATCTGCAGTCAATGTATACTCATCGGAGAAGAACCCATTTACAACAACTCGTATAGTGCGATCTCTGAGAAACGTCGATATGAATCGAAAGAAGTTACTACCGACTCCAAAAGCAACTAGCTTGATATAAGTTCACCGTGCCAGAGCCCATCAAATTCACCAAACTGATGGATAGAGCGACTCCAACGTTCCGACAGAAAGTGCGGAGCATATCGAAGTTGGCCGGTTTTTCGCCTCACCTTTTTTTGGGGATGGGCCGGAAAATTCCTGCATAGTAAATAAGGTTGAAAAGGTTGCGTAGTGGACGAACAAACGTCGAAGGGCACGTATAAAGGATAAGTTTAGATATATCAACCGGGATCGGAGATTTATCAACTTCGAGATCCACAAGGACCCTTTTAACTACATGTGTCGGAAAGAATATCTGAGACATCGAACTAGATACACTTTCAATTAGAAGAAGATCTTAAGAAGAGTTGCGATTGCCGATGGGTTACCTTTACTCTTTTTATGAACGACCAAAAGCTCTTGCATCCACTCGGAGAAGCAATAACTTTTGTGTCTAAGAACATTGGTACACATATTTAGATCTTGCCTGTTTGCGCAGCATTTCGATATTGGCATTTTTGTCCAGATGCCAATTCTTAAATGCATCCTCTTTTGATCTGACAACATCTCTGCATGTCTGGTTAAATCAAAAGATTAAGAGGTCGATTATGGATGACAACTCAACTATAGTTGCGTTGCCAGAAGATAGAAGCATGAAATAAAAATAAGTTTAAATGTGGACATTTTTGTCAGTTTCATTCAGTATCAATATTTTGAAAGTTCAGCTACAAAGTAAATTCTAAAATAGTATGCAATTCAATGCAGAAATTTAAATTTCTATAACAAATTTGCCCGTGGCAACTCAGCTGAAGTTGGGTTGAATTTCAGTCTTAGTCGGAATGGCCGATCTCATTCCTATTAATATTAAAAACAAAGTTTCCAATTTAAATGTTGGAAAATTCATTGAGCTCGTCCCCACGTGCTCTTTCGTATACAAAAATTTACCGCTTCGGGGCTGAAGAAGAGAATCGCCAACAACAACGATTTGATTGTCCGGACAATTCTATAAAATTTTAGTAAATGAGGCAAAGAGGTAGTCAAAGCCTTTCCAAGTTTGGACTTCCATTTTAAATCCGAAGTAAAGTACGTGTGTTCTAATCCTAACGCCAAGGGAACTAAATTCCTGATTTTGTGAGTCCAAGTTTTGCTGCCTCTGGAACACTATATCATTAAGTACATATAGCCCAAGGCCTCTGTCTGTCTGATACCCTGGAATGCGAAAAATAAAGCGCGGACATCAAGTCGATGATACGTAACACTCGTATATTGGCAAAATATATTTTAAACTCACCTATCATTGCGTCAATCAGGGATGTTAAATGTTATTGGTACAGGGTATTTGTTTACAACGCTAAGAAGGAGACGAGGTAGACCTATCGATAAGTATACCGATCGTCTTAGAATAACTTCCTGAATCGATCTAGCTATGTCCGTCTGTCTGTCTGTCCATGTTTTCTTGCTATCAAGATACAGGTCGCATTTGTTGTCCGACTGACATGAAATTTTGCACAAGTCTCTTTTTTGGTCCAAGGACGAACGCTATTGATTTTGAAAAAAAATCGGTTCATCTTTAGATATAGCTCCCTTATATATTTTTCGGCCTTTATAGGCCGTAGTAGCCATAATTTTGGGTTAGATTTTCACAAAATTTAGCACGAGACGTTTTATTTGACGTCGCAATATATGTGCACAATTTCATAATAATCAGATCAGATTAAGATGTAGCTCCCATATATTATATCTTTTAGCCGATATGGCCTTTAAGGCTGCAAAAATCACAATTTTGGTTCAATATTTACAAATTTTGCAAGTTGCTCTATTGTACGCTTCAATTCGTGTACAAAATTTCTTAAAAATCGGATCAGATTTAGATATAGCTCCCAGTCGGCCCCGCCCGACTTTTGCCTTTCTATACTTTTTTTGTTCTATACAGAACATATCAGAAGTCACAGGGGCGCAGAGGTCTGCCTTTAAATTCTTTAAAGGACTTGGCCATAGATCGGCATTCCCTTGAATAGAACATCACACGTTGGTATGAGAGCTGGTCCTTTATGCAATGTTGATGAGAAACTTTGGAGTTTTTACAGTGGAAATTATGTGTTATCGGGTGTTATCGATAATTACTGGGATCTTTCCCCAGTTGCAATTTGCTTCTGCAAATTTGTAGAATAATATTTTTTTTAATACGTATTCTATCATCTGACTACCTTCTTTGCGAGGGCTGCTATATAAGTTTCTGCTCTTTGACATTTCCATAGGGAAGTTTGACATTTTCTAGCATAATCGTACTCAGAACGTTTCGACGTACGACCATCATTTGTATTGTTTAGAGTGACTAAAAAAATTTATTTTACAAACAAAGGAATACACTCGTGAACATTTTCGTGTGATGATTTTTCACAACTTTGGATTATCGGCGTGGATTATCACAACAAGAGTACAATCTTTGTATGGCGATGAAGCTCCATTCTATGGCACTGTGAAGAACTGGTTTAATGAATTCAATCGCAGTTGACGCTCGCTCAAAGAAGAATTCTGTGAAGATCGTGCAAAAGCGACTGTTGTTCCAGAGAACATCGATGCCGTGTGTGAACTTGTAATGTGACATACCGTCAGATAGAGGCATGCTTGGGCATTTCTCCCACCAGCATACATTGGATAGTGCATGAACATCTGGCCGTAAAAAGGTTTGCTTCAAAACACGTTTATAAGCGAATCGTGCATCTAAGTGTTCGATATGAGCCCGAAACAACAAAATAACAATCGACAGTGTGGATCTTCCAAGGTGAGCCAAATCCAGCGAAAGCTATTCGTGGAAGTAGCACTTCGAAGCGAATGGTCGCTTGTTCCCTCGGCAAAGCTGAGCGGCGTCAATTCTGAGTGATACATTACAATTTTGTTGCTTGAAGTCTTGGAAGCAACTCGGAAAGCGAACAAGAGAAGACGAATCATTGGTTATCATGACAATGTGAGCTTTCACACATCTGCTTAAGCTAGCGCCTTTTTGATCAGTCAAAAGATCGAATTGATGGCTAATCCGCCGCACAGCCCTGACTTGGCACCCAATGACTTGTTTTTATTACCGCATACAAGGAAAAATGCATGGTCAAAGATGCTGTTGAAATGTTCAATAGCAATGTTTTGGAGGTGTGCTCCGACAATTGGTTTGTTGAGCGCATGCAAAAGTGTTTAAATCATGCTGGTGGATACTTTGAATAACAGCAGCCCTCGCACCAAAGGTACATCTATTTTGTGTGACTCTTTGGTTTGTTCAAACTTGTGGAAAATAGTTGTGCTGTAAATGTGTGTGTGTGTGTGAGTTGCGAATGAGCAAAAACAGGAGTAGGTAATACTTTTGCTCTTTGTTCTAGGTTGCGTATGATTAATGATAACTCCAAGACGTTCATATTTATCATACTTCAGGTGCTGCAAAAAGAAGATTTTCATCATCTCATTTTTATACCCACCGCCATAGGATAGGAGGTGTATTCATTTAGTCATATTGTTTGCAACACATCGAAATATATTTCGGATCGTCGTAAAATTCTAAGACGATTTAACGATGTCCTGTCTGTTGTAATCTTTAAAAATTGCGATATTGAGTTGAAATTTTGCACAGACTCGTATTTTTTCTATACACAGGCTAAGTTTTTGCCGATCTGGCGATTTAGGATCTAAAGCCCAGTCGCATTTTTTGTCCAATTTTGCTGAAATTTGAAACTGTCAGCTGTACTAAGGGCCCCGACATTCGACCCGAATATGATGTGCAACGGGCCTATTTTACACATAGCTGCCATGTAGACCGATATGCCGATTTAAGGTCATAAACCTGCCTTAACAGGTGCATTTATTACACGATTTCGCTGAAATTCAGTATGGTGAGTTTTATTAGCGCCGTCGATATCTGAACCGAATGCGGTCCAAATCCCAACATACTATATATAGCTGCCATGTAGACCGAACTTCAGCTTTAGCATCTAAAGACCATTAAAAGTCCTTTTATTATCTGATTTCGCTCAAATCTGAATCAGTGAGCTGCTGTAAGACATCCGACTGGGTGACATTTGAAATAGTGAGTTGTATTAGGATTCCCGAAATTCGATCCGAGTTTGATCCAGATTTGATCCTATAAAAGCCGCATTTATTACCAGATTTCTCTGAAAATGTAGAACTGTTGCTTGTTTATAGCTTCTCGGTACCTGAACCAGATATGATGAGGATTAAGATGACGTATGTAATGAAGAGTTACAATAAAATAGTGCAATAAATATATCCATGGTGATGGGTATCAAAAGTTTATTTGCAAAACTAAGTTTTGATAATCAAAAGTTGTACAAAATTGTTGTCGAAATTGCTATTCCACCGAATTGTTTGCCACCTAACTTTGTTTTTTTTTTTTTTAATTTATCTGTAGTTGCACAGTTTCTTTCCTTTTTAGAAACAATCCTTAAGGTTTTTTTTTTTTACAAAAAGTGTTTTTTTTTTGTACTAAAGCAAGCCCTTGGAAGCACGATTGTCCGTGTTGTTGGAGAAAGATAAAAAATATTGGTACTCTTATTATTAGGTTTTCTTTTGTTTTGTTTCGTTTGGTTTGGAGGCTTCCTACACCCAGTATGACTTGGCCATATTTACAAAAGTGACACCATTACAAAAATCGGTTGGAGTGTTGGTGGGGCCTAAGGCCTCCGTACTTGCCTTGGTGCACACTGCGGGGTGTAGGCCGCTTCCAATGTCTGTTATAGTAAATGTTATTATTGATTGATTGTTCTTTTTCTTTTTTTTTTTTTGGTTTTTGTTTTTGTTGTTGTTTTTGGGTAAAATATAAGCGTAAAATAAAAGAAGAAAGTAAGCGAGATCGAAAAATAACATGCACGTACGCTAAGATCGGAAATGGTCTAGATTAGGGGCTGGAATACTCACCGAGATTCTCCACGGACTGGTTCATTTCACGGAGATTGCGGGTGTAGCGGGAGACCCGATTGGTGGCCACTGCTGTCTTGACGCTGAGACTGTCGCCGCCGGGCGATTGTGTTGAGGGCGGCGGCTTGTGGCGGCGAATGGTTGGAAGGCGGGCCACAAACGAGGCGTTGTGCTTAAAACTAGATGATGCTCTCCTGCGATGGTGGTGGTGGAGATTTGTGACCATAAATGACATTCAAAAACCGGGTTAGAAAATGTTTAAGATTAGTATGGAAATGTAAACGGGCAAATGGGCTGAAACAAGCTCTCCGCGAAAAGCCAATTATCCCTCCGATCACTTGGCTGCTCTTGTGGCTAGTGATGATGGGCATCAACTTTTCGCGGTTCGTATTTCTAGTTTTAAAATGTATGTGTGTATGTGTGTTTGTATATCTAGCATGTCTAAAGCGATATTATGAATACTTCAACTTTGTCCGGTGTTTAAAAAAATCGATTACCAAGCGACATAAATGTTGTTTTCTATTGCATGAATGATGTTGGATGTAGTTTTTGATGCACCACACCCAATATACAATGGACAAACAAAGATAAGGAGATCCCAATTCTGAAGTCTAGAATAGCTCAAGCAACACACGACGCACGAATTGACTTGGATTGTGTACTGACATTGCAATGCTCTTCTGCCCACTTCCCTGGCGACAACGCCTAAGCATATACATTTTGTATGATGGTCATTTATTTTTTGGTAAGTTTTGGAGGAAGCGATCATTTCAAACATACGATACTACGATCTGCGACCCGAATGAATTTTCAATTCCTACAATACATTTCTGGTAACTCTTGGTTGTTAAAGTGGGGTCTATTTCTAGCAGCGGACAACTTTCCCTCTAAAATTTTTTTTATTAGCTACCAAACGATCAGCAAACATCTCAGCAAAGAGGAAATTTGCCACCTGTTCTTTCCTCAATGATTTACAAATTTACAATTTTTTCATATCATTGCAAGTTGCAGGTTTGCCCACAAATATCCCATTGTGGAAGAGCGGGATTAAGTTGAAAAAAAGGGGTGCTTATGTCTTCAGATCGTGGGATGGGCCAGGAATCGGCCTATTGTGCTCTTTAGTTATTTAATACGAAGGAAAGTCCAAACGTAGTCTGTGGGATAGAATCGAAAAATAAAACTAGTGAAAAATAGGACAGGATCTTAAAGTTAGTCACCTCGGTGTATCGAAAACTTATACTGGCTGCCAAATCTTTATTTGTGGTCCACTTCTCAAAGTTCTTGGTCTTATGCCCAAAAATCGCTTCAAAAGTCTGTCTAGACGTCTGCTTGAGGTCTATATAGTCTGGTCACGAGGATTTTCGACCTTTATATTTAGGCTAGGTGTTTTGCGATTTACAAAGACATTTTCAGTTTAATTTTCATTTTGATACATGATCTGGATTAGTGACAAAATATGCAAAAACTTTGCCGCTAAAATGTCCCAATTCGATTACCCAGTTTAAAGTTATACAGTTTGGAAGTCAAATAATGTAAAAAAAGTAACAGCATGCTAATGCCCTCCACCACAGTTGGCTTTTGTCAATTTCTTTGCCCGATATGCTTTTCTAGGCAAATAAAGCATAATGGATAAGAATCAGGTAATGAACTGATTCGTACCATACTTAGTTTGGATGTTGGAGACCACATTGTGCAAAATTTCAGCATTGCGCTCCATAGGGGCTCAAGAAGTAAAATCGGGAGACGGGTTTATATGGGAGCTATATAGGGTTATGGGCCGATTCAGATCATATTTGGTACGAATGTTGAAGGTTATTGGAGAAGTCGTTGTACAAAATTTCAGCCAAATCGTATAAAACTTCCGCCCTCTAGAGGCTCAAAAAGTATAATCGGGAGATCGTCTTATATGGGAGCTATATCAAGTTGTGAACCGATTTGGATTTACTTTACGTAGTTGTTGGAAGTTAAAACAACATCTATCGTGAAAAATTTCAGACAAATCGGATAATAATTTCGTCATCTAGAGGCTCAAGACAAAACATGGACCGATAGGACCCATTTACAAATCCAACCGACCTGCACTAGTAGGAAAAAATTTTAAAATTTCAAGCGCCTGGTTTTATTTCTTCGAAAGTTAGCGTTCTTTCGACAGACGGACGGACGGACATGGCTAAATCGACTAAGAACGAATATTTCAATGTGTTGCAAACGGAATGACGAAATTAGTATACCCCCATCCTATGGTGAAAGCTATAAAAATGAATTTTTTAAATTTTTTTGGTCAAAACAAGTATTTTCAAAAAGTTGCTTAAATAAGTTGCTTATATATCTTTTTGTTTTGCAAAGAGGACACATTGAAGATGTGTTTTAAGCAACATTTGAACAACATATGTCAGTTCCCACTATAAGTTTCCATTTCGGTTCAACTCTTACGGTATATCATCTCTCCTAGGTTAGGTAGTAGTGGGAGTCCGTTACGGATTTACAGTAGCGACAGACTAAAGCGGCAGTGGTTCGCTATTAACTTAGCCACCGGTGCGGTTTTCCTTACTACTAAGATCTTTTTTAATACCCGATTTCTCTTTAGCATAGAATTCGGAACGGTGTGTTGTATGAGTCCTCCTCCATATATCTATCTCCAATGGATTATTCTTTTTTACCTTCAGACTTGTCGACCTCACAGATAACTTATTATACCCTCCACCATAGGATGGGGGTATACTAATTTCTGTTTGTAACACCTCGAAATATGCGTCTGAGACCCCATAAAGTATTGGGTTGCCCAAAAAGTAATTGCGGATTTTTTAAAAGAAAGTTAATGCATTTTTAATAAAACTTAGAATGAACTTTATCAAATATACTTTTGAAATTTTGCACAAATACTTCTTATAGGTGTAGGTCGGTTAGGATTGTAAATGGCCCATATCGGTCCATGTTTTGATATAGCTGCCATATAAACCGATCTGGGGTCTTGACTTCTTCTGCCTCTAGATGACACAATTCTTACCCAATTTGGCTGAAATTTTGCACGACGTGTTTTGCCATGACTTCCAATAACTGTGCCAAGTATGGTTAAAATCGGCTGCCATGCATGGATCCTAAGTTGGTAGGTTTTGATTTCGATCTAACCAAAAATTGGCTGCAATTCTCATCATTGCTGCCTGGAAACCTTGCTTCCGATATGATTGTTAAAACTCCTAAAGGACAGAAACGTTATCAGTTTTAGCCATAATATTCACTGCATTCTTCTTCTTTTGATAAGACGTTGTCTGGTCTGGCCAAATTGGGCCAAATTTAAATCCCATATATGTAGATTGAAACTGAATCTTAAATAACTTTATGATGGCTACATTTGGGGTTGCGAGCTAAAAGAACCACCTTTTAAACAGACAAACAAAATGTAAATAGGTTAGGTTAGGTTAGAGTGGCAGCCCTTTACAGACTCACTTAGACAATTTTAAGTCCATTGTGATACCACAGTGGCGACAGACCAAGGCTTCTGGCGGGAATCGAAGCCACAACCCCTGCACTGGTAATCCAAGCACGCTACCAACTCGGCCCAAATTTGTGTGTTTTTGTGGTATTTGTTTGCAGAGTTGCATTTGCTAAAGCGACGCTCAAAAACCAAGCACAACGCGCTCATTCTGTTTTGGCCTTTACCGTTTTTCACAGCAAGATGTAAATTTGTTCTCACCAGTGTAAAGAAACACCCCCTACGTCATTTTGACATCTCACCATAGGAGATTGCTAGCGATTGACACTAAGAAATCTTCTTTTAAGGTTTCAAAAAAATACTCTACTGTCGGCGAAAATTTTCTCCTCTTGTTTCCCACGAATATTTAAGGAAGCTCCCCAAGCAGAACTTTGCAATAGAAATCTTCCTAAGGCAATACTTTAGTTTGGAAATATTTTTGTTTGTGATCACTCGTAAGACAACGGATGCGCCTTTGAACTGAAGACAACTTCAGAGCTTATGCAATGGTAGAGTGACGTACAGTCGTCTTTTTGGTCATCGTTGTCGTCGTCGTATTGTGGATTTGGCGGTGATGTCGCAGTAGATGAGAGTAGGTATACAAAGATTATTGTTTTTTTCTTTTTTGGAGTAGTGCGCTCTGCTTAATGGTGGTGTGTTTTGGTATTTTATTTAGAAAAATATCCTGCGGTGCAGTAGTGTTGGATGCTTGATTTCTGTTGACAGCACAAGAAGCCGAGAGAAGAGAGGTGGGTGAGGTTTTTTTTGTTTTGTTTTGTTTGAATGGCACTGAACATTGTTTTGATCGATTTTGTTTGAGTTTGATTGAAATTGTACTTTTGCTTAGCGTTCAAATGGAGCGGAAGAATCCTTGGTCGCATAAAGTTTAGCGGATTATCGCATGGTTTCGACAAAAGCGAGCAGATATAATAAAAAACGATAGAAATACGAAAAAAGGGTGAAGGCGAGAGAGTTTTGAGGAGTTTGAAAAAAAGTACTGGCGAACGAAACGTGTTGTGAGAGATTCAAATGCAATCGTTGTGGTTTACCTAGATTCAATTAAACTCTTAAACAGTCTATCCCAATACTCAGAACTGAAAAAATCGAGAAACCAAAAGATAAAAGATAATTATTTTTTGTCGCTTTCGAATGGGGAGAACATAAAAAAGTCGAATTTGATTATCGATCGATGATGCAAAACCCATGCGATGATGCACACACACACACACACTCAGGCAAACACACACACAGAGAGACATTCACAATGCCGTGTCAACAGAGTGACAGGGCGATAGAGAGAGAGAGTGAGAGAGAGAGAGAGAGAGAGAGGAAGAAAGAAAAGGAGATTGGCATTTCTCAAACTTTTATATGTGGATTCGAGGGATGTTCGCTCCTCTAGGCGAGCGCAATCTCTCGCTGGCAGAACACAAGTAGTGGGACCATTGGAGTATTTTTCGCTTGAGTACAGGGCTGGAAATCGGTGTTTAAGATTAATTCCATACAATATGAATTACACACTCTGGCGAGAGTATCGTGCCGCAGGGCTATCAAAGGAGGGAGGCGGCGTGTCTAGCACGCCCATTGGCGTTCTTCCCTCCCGCAAAATACTCCAGCAAGAGTATCTAATGCTCTCTGCAATGTAGTGAAATATTTAGAGAGCCTACAAATCTCTTTGCGAGAGCGAGAGAGTTTTAAAGAAAAAGTGTTTGAAAAAAAAAATTGTTGGGAGTAAAAAAAGTTGCCAAAGCTTTAGCGTGAGAAAGGAGCAAAGAAGAAGGAGACCCCTAACATACCTGATGCTAGTAGACGCTTGGGCGACACATTTCACCAACCACCCATTGTGATTGAGTGATCGATTGGCGGGCTGTCGCTTGCTCGTTGGCAGTGATCGATCGATTGCTCGACCGATCGTTCACATTTGTATTTGTAATGTCAACTACATAGTATGTATGTTTGTATGTGACCATGCATTGGGTGTGATACTTACGAGGCTGGTGGACTGGGCAATGCGACCTGGTGTATCTTCCATGTGGCCACAGATATCGAATGCTCGTCTGCTGCATAGCAGCGCCACAACGCCTGTATGAGTGAGGCTGCAGGCTGGCGACGTCGTATCATGTGTTTCTGCCGCTGCTGTTGTTGCACCTTCAAAGCAAAGCCACTGCCCAATATGCCCTGCATTGGAAAAAAAAACACAAAGTTTAGCGAGATTTTAATTGTTTTTTTTTTCTTTAAAAACTTACCGCTGGCAACGCGAAAAATGATATGCCTAATAAAGCACAAAATGATGCTATAAGTTTGCCTTGCCATGTTTCCGGAACCATGTCTCCATAGCCCACTGTACACAGGGTTATCTGCAATATAACAGGGAAATGTTTTATCAGCACAGAAGGACAAATGAACATTCGTCGAAAACACCTACCACTCCCCACCATAGGGCTTGTGCAAAATTATTGAATTTGTCATTGACATCTTTCTCCATCAAATACACCAGGAACGATGCAAAAATAAGGCCTAGGAATCCAATGTACATAGTGGTGATAAGTTCCTGCGTTCGAGAGATAGAGAACCATTGCAACATCTGCGCGTGATGACCACAAGCATGGCATACTCACTTGTCTGTGTGCGTATACTACACTGCCCAGTAGTTTCCATGTTCCACCGCGGCGGTCCATGCGTACCATTCTTAAGATTTGGAAAAAGCGTAAACCTCTTAGGGCACTTGTGGCGAATACTTGGCCCGATGTCCCCATGCCTAATACAACTACGGAAGCAACTATAGTAATAATATCTGCAAATATTCCAAATAGTTAGTGGGTCATTTACACTGTGAAAGGTGTGCTCACTAACTCACCTATAATACAAAATGGTCGCTTTACAAATTTTAGACGACCCACACATCCTTGGTATCGCGAACGACAACCGGATGACCACAGCCTGCAAGGGAATATTAAGACGCCAATTAGTATCAGAGTATTTTTTTAAGCGTTTCCCCACTGTTCATTTCACATTGCAAAGGTTTTTTTTGTATGGCATAAATGGCAGCCCCCCCCCCATTTGCATATCTAAATTATTGCTGCTATTTATTCCCATAGTTCATATTTCAGTTATAGCCAATTTGAAATGCAATTCTGGTAATGGCGACACAATGCCTCCCACTAATTACGAAATCTATCAGTGAGACCATAAAATTTCTAAATAATTAACTACGTGATATTCTGTAATTTGCCAAATGTTTTACAACAACAAAAACACGACGCCTATTTATGAACAGCTAGTAAAATTTAAAAAATTCCACTGCTATAGGCATGACTCTATAATTAATATTTTCCGCATGTAAAATGCAACCTTAACATAGTTCGTCTTAAGCACCCCCAGCTAAGTAAAGCACCGTTCTTCGTTAAACATCAAAAAAGAATTACCAACAGTCGGGCGAAGCTAGCTGACTGTATTTTACCCTACATCATCGGATATACGTATCTCGTATTTTAGTACCATACAGTGCAGTGCAGTGAAAATTTTATGAAAACGCCTCCATGTAGGACAACAAAGTTCTGGATAAACTACCAGTGCAGGCTTATGTGGAACCCCTGTTGTCAGTATGGTCGGGATATGTTTTTCACAAATAAGTGTGGCCACTTGTGGATGGTAAAATAAAATTAAAACCAATTATTTGTACAATTGCGTGCGCAAATATCCAAAGGAATTTATTTAACTGCCATGCCCACACATGTTTGGTAAATTTTAGTTATAAAATTTACAAATATTTGCACTTTTTCCTCGTCTTGTTTTGACAGATTGGCAAATGGCGTTACCACTTCATGGCAAACAAGCAGGCTTGCACTGGAAACTTTGATTGCGTTTTATGTTTGCCCTTCTCGGCTTATCTATCCAGTACTAAAATAAAACACAGCAGCTGAGACATCGAGTTAACCACACATGCACAATTAGTGGTACACTCAACCAAATTTGTTATTCAAATCAACAAAAATGTTTGCTAAAACAGCAGTTTTTGCCCGCTGAAAATGGGAAAGTAGACATTACTGCTGTTTCAGCAAACATAGGTCTGTTTTATTAGCAAACATTTCGGTCTGCTAAATCAGTAAACAAATCAAAAACAAAAATCTGCTGAAAAAGAGTATTTACTATTTTTTATTTTTGACTGTTACTTGTTTTGATTACTTAGGCATTTTTTTTTTTTAGAAATATTTTTGGAAGAGATGGTTTTAATTTGTGGAATATTTCTGAAAAGAAGCTACCTAATTAACACATCCCTTATACACATGAAATTGCGTCCATTGGTATCTCACTTGAAGCGTGGTCACTGACTACTAGTCGAACTGGCAAAATATCGATATTTTATTTTTTACCAGAATATCGATTGATATTTTCTCTGGCGACATTATTGGCAAAGTTTAAACATTAAAAAAAACAAGTAAAATTGTGCTAAGTTCGGCCGGGCCGAATCTTATATACCCTCCACCATTGATTGCATTTGACGAGTTCTTTCCCAGTATCTATTTTTAGACAAACAAAGGATAAAAGAAAAGAATTGCTATGCTAATTGTATTGAGTGTTGGAGACCACAGTAGAAGTCTATGTGTAAAATTTCAGCAAAATCGAATAAGAATTGGGCCTTTAGGAGCTCAAAAAGTAAAATGGGGAGATCGGTTTATAGGGGAGGTGTATCAGGCTGAAGACCGAATCGGACCATATTTGACACAAATATTGATGGTCATGGGAGAAGCCGTAGTACAAAATTTCAGCCAAATGGGATAATAATTACGCCCTCTTGAGGCTCAAGAAGTCAAGATCCTCGATCGGTTTATATGGCAGCTATATCATGTTATGGACCGATTTACACCGGACTAGGCACAGTTATTAGACATCATAACAAAACACCTCATGCAAAATTTCAGCCAAATCGGATAGGAATTGCGTCATCTAATGGCTCAAGAAGTCAAGATCCAAGATCGGTTTATATGGCAGCTATATCAGGTTATTGGCCGATTTGAACCATATTTGGCACAGTTGTTGGAAGTCATAACAAAACACCTCATGCCAAATTTCAGCCAAATCGGATAGGAATTGCGCCCTCTAATGGGTCAAGAAGTCAAGACCCCAGATTGGTTTATATGACAGCTATGTCAGGTTATAGACCGATTTGAATCATAATTGCCACAGTTGTTAGAAACTATAACAAAACATCTCATGCAAAATTTCAGTCAAATCGGATAAGAATTGCTTCATCTAGTGGCTAAAGAAGTCAAGATCCAAGATCGGTTTATATGGCAGCTATATCAAAACATGGGCCGATGTGACCCATTTACAGTCAAAACTGACCTACACTTATAAGAAGTATTTGTGCAAAATTTCAAGCTGCTAGCTTTACTCCTTCGAAAGTTAGCGTGCTTTCGACAGACAGAAGGACATGGCTAGGTCGACCTAAAATATCATGAGGATCAAGAATATAAATACTTTATGGGGTCTTAGACGAGGAGTTACAAATAGAATGACGAAATTAGTATACCCCCATCCTATGGTGGAGGGTATAAAAATTGCGATCTGTGCCCTAAGTGCATTCCGATCATATCACTCATTTCATAAACATCTTCAAATTGCCTTTGTTGATTTTTTATTGAAATAGTTAAGAACAACGGAAATGACTGCCAGTGCGGCGGGTCAATATTATGGACCAACTTTGACTTTCAATGACGTTATCTTGTTTGGGTGACAAGGCCAGTATTTAGCCAGGTTGTGAAATTTGAAAACAAGTTGAACCTATTGTATTTTTCACCGATTGATGAAGTTCTACGGCCGAATCAGTAATATTTTTACTCATCATTTCCCAAACGCACCACCGGATATGACCTTTTTACCATAGGTAGGGGGTATCCTTATCTAATTCTAATTATTACGTTTGCAGCACCTCAAAATATTGATCTGTGACCCTATACAAATTTGCACACGAACATTCCATTAACCCATTAACGACGAATGGGCTGAAAAATACCCAAGATAGAGCTGTCTTAGAAAAATTCTAGAGAAAGAGGTATCCTTATGAAATTTGGATTGGCGTAAAGAAGACTAATGAAACTTTTTTTAAAAAAAGAGATGTCTTGGAGAACAATTGGCTAGCGAAAGTCGGCAATTATTTATATCCAAAAAAATCGATCAAAAATGTTCTCAAAATTCTTAGAACATTCTCTTGTTGCATTTGTTGATTTCTATATTAAATAAATAAATTTATGGCCATCAGCCTACTACTTTTAACAGCTGTTGCGATTTTATGTCGAATTTATTAAAATCTACGTTTCTTCGCTAAACGGTTATAAAATATGAAGGAAATTTGTTTTGTTAGGAAATGAAAAAAATGTTTACAATTTTTGTTTGTTTCTCTTTCGAGACGAGCTGGATGATCGGAGATGCAAATGGAAAAGGAAAACCAGAAGACTTTTCAACCATGTTAGATGTGATGGCTTCAAGCGCCGTGCGTTGGTATGTTGTATTTGAATCGTATTAATAGCGAAAACGCATCTATGATACAATTACTACATTAACCACGCACGACAACCCGGTCTATTAGCAGTACTTTTTCCCAATGCATGTGTTTTGGTGTAATGACAGACATTCTATCTGTATCAGATTACACTTCTTCCGTATTACACATGTTTGTTTGAACGCTAAAACAACGGCAATGGCTCTCGCCGTTGATCCGGTGTCCCAGGTTCGAATCCTGGCCGGGCTCTGCCGAATTTTTAAGAAAAGAAAAATATACAGATCTTCTATATACAAAAATGAATTTGTGTTTATTTCTTGGGTTTGTAAATTTGTTTGTTCCGTATAGACTCAAAAACGGCTGAACAGATTTTCTTAAAATTTCCACATGTTGTGCAGAAATATATGGACCTGCACAAACTGTGAAAAACATTTTAAGAAAATCTGTTCAGCCGTTTTTGAGTCTATACGGAACAAATAAATTTACAAACACAAATTCATCTGACCGGTTGGTCCTTAATTTGCTTCTAATAGTGGAGCACCTCTTAGAAAATTTAAATCATTACTGCGTTTGCACTTTTATTGGAGATGTTCCCCATTGACGTAATGCGGCTCAATTATCATAAATGGCTATAAAGCCAAGTCATAAAGTGGAGACAGGCATCACATTTTATCTACAAGGGCGCAACGCCTTTCTTTGGTTTTTTTTTTGTGATAAGTAGGCGACCCCAAATGGGTGTTACAAAATGTGATAATTGACGTAAACCTTTAGTTTTGCTTGTCTTAAGGGTGATTCACATATATTTTCTTTATAAATGAAATATGATATCTCTTTATCGTCTAAAAGTGTAAATAAATACTTACCGTAAGAAAAATTCCATTGTGAACCAAATAACAACTAATATTTCCATCCTAAATAATATGTACAAAGCGTCCTCCTCGTACTCTTTGATTGTTGAGAATACGCTCAATGCAAGGCAGGTGAAGACCATGAGGAATCTGAAATTGAAGTGGGCTGTTTTATGGCTTGTTGGAGTTTACAAATAGGGTGGCTACTTACACCATCACATGGTACAGGACAGCCGGCAATCCCCTGGGTCGCTCCAGGAAATTGTAAACCCGACTTTGTAGTCTCCTGTACCGGGCATCGCGGCGGCTGCCACGATTGTAGTTGATAGGCTTCCTCAGTAGCGACATTCGCGGTTGAGCTAAACGATCTGTTTGACCTGAAATGAGCTTACATGACCTGGAAAGACCAAAAAAGAAAACAAAAACGAAATGCTTAGTGAAATCTAGAATATCCGAGTGTGTTTACACAGCAAGAGTCCATGTTAAAACTGTCGCGATTATCTCCCTTCTTGCCTTAATTCAAAAGTCTTCGAATAAAACATAATGGGATCATTGTCGGGATCCATGCTGCCAAGACCACCCGCATTGAATGGCTCCTCCTAAATGTTAAAAATTATTCGCTGTCACCTTTCCACAACTCCGTAGTCTCGGCAATGACGTCTTACACATTTGAACCGCGTATCAAGAGTGTTCGTCAGAGTCGTCAAATCTTTTGAATTTCGACACCAATTCCTCCTTCGCTCTCCGCAATCAACGACACGTTAAGTGTCACTTCGGCCAACTAACAGCGCTACCATTTGTGCTTTGTACCGCCTAGCAAAGCCCGCAGCAGTTCTGCGAACTTTATGGCCGGCGTCGCTGCCTTAGAAATGGGCGAAAACTTCTTCAAAACAAAGTCATGTCATTGTTGTGGTTGCCTCTGAACTTCTCTCTTTGAAGTCATCGCTCAGACAGCAGCCTGACAAAGGTACTAATTTGTCTCTGCTTTGCTGGCGATTATCGAAGGCGAAGGGTATGCAAATGTGCACATGGTCAGTTACAAAAGCGGTTTTGTTTTTCGGCGATCATGATCGCAAAATTCCGTTGAAACACATATGCAATTGCCCTAGACATTCTGCACACACATACCCATGCGCGTATATGCAGCGACACAAATAAGAGATAAGGATAAGCGGTGAGAAACCATCGATTTTCTCACCTCCCAAAAGCAAACACAAATGAAGACAAGAATAATCATTCATTTGGCAATTTTGTCACGATTGCCATCGTGTGTCGCTGTTTTGCTCATTCGTTTCGTACAGAATGACATTGTCAAGAGACATGGCTCAAATGAATGGGAGTTCGCTGTTTAATGACCGTGTGCGGTGTTGGCAACAACAGCAACTAAGTAGCCGTGTATTGTGTCAAGTACATGGGCCATTTTAATTGCAATCACTTCACATACAGGGTGAACCATCAAATTTCTCCCTAAAACTCTCGACTATTTGAGGAGAGTCGTATAAGCTCCTCCTACAATAGTGCATATCACTTTACTTTTCGATATGAAGTCGCATGCAAACTGTTTATGGGAGCTCTATCGGGTTATACACATGTCAGCTGGAAGTCATAGACGAAGACCATATAAAAAATCTCTTACGATATTTTATGTTATCTGCGTACATTAACTTGAAAAATTCCATGACAAACAGTATAAAAAATTGGAAAATAATTAGATTGCTTTGTATTTATTCATTCAGAACATACAACAAAAAGCTACAAAAATGGCTAATAATTACAGTAGATAATTACATTGGGAAAATTACAATTTTGTGTTTTTGAGTGTAGAGCATGGTTTTAATCTTGAAATAGAAGGTATTTGTAAGAAGATGACGAATCTGCTGCCCACCACGGGGACAGTTTCATCCGCAAATATCTCGAGGAATCTTAATCCGAGTGTTCCAATTCCCGTCTCTGTTTTGGTTACCCCCTTTGGCAAACATTCAAAAATATGAGGATCGTACTCTTCTCTCAAATACCATTTATTGATACCCCATATTGCCATTGGTTTAAGGGGAGTTTTCACGATGGAGCGTACATCACCCTACAATTGGTTATCAAATTCGTTTTCTAATCTCAAATACCTTTCATTTAAGCCACATATTGGCATGGTCGAAGAATGTTTACCCTTTGGGGTGTGTTTTGGGGAAGGGGTGATGCCCTAAATACATGGTCCTACATTTGGATATCAAATTCGTATTCTACTCCCAAATACCTTTATTTGAGCCCCATATTGGGATGGTCAGTGAAAATGACACCAGTTTGTGGGGTATTTTGGGAAAGGGGTAGACTCCCAGAAAATTGATCCCGAAAGTGGGTCTTAATTCTTGCTCTACCCCCCAATTCCTTTCATTTAAGCCCCACATTGACATGGTCGGTAAATAAACTCGATTTAGGGGTGTTTTGGTGAGTGAGGGGGTTCCGCAAACACTTAGACCAGAAAATATATCAGCATCGTGCTTTACTCTCAAATATCATTTATTTAAACCCCATACTGCCATTGGCCTCAGAATAATCTCAAATACCTTTTATTTAAACACGTTATTGCAAATGTCAGCAAATATGTCCGGTTTGGGATATGGACCCTAAAAACGATCAATAGCGACCCAATTTTTCATGGTGAGCAAATACGTCCTATTTGGGGGTGGGACGTCTCCTAGACAGTTGGCCCCGAAAGTTGATATCAGATTCGTAGTCTACTCCCAAATATTTTTCATTTGAGTGCCATATTTCCGATTTGGGTGGCCACTCAGTGACTTGGCCCCGAAATATATATATAAGATTCGTGTTCATCCCATCCCATAAACGCGCAAAGTAGATACAAAAGTATCCTCAAATAGACTCCGAGTTGAATGCGATATTGGTAAATTTGCTACAAATGTTAAAGACCTATTTTGTTGACACTGCTAAGATATAAGATTTTAACTTTGCCCTCACTAATGCTGGCGATATTTGTGAGGTTTTCAATCATATAAACTTCTCTATTAGGTGGTGTCGCTTTATAACACCTTGCTCAGACCCGGCAGAAAATGAAGTATCTTATCATTAGAACTTGGACTGGACATCGGTTATTAATGTGAAATTAGGCATACTACAGTGAGTAATCAACAACAATAAGCATTTTTGTTTTGTCGCAGTTTACTTTTGGCGAACCCTGTGCTAAACAAAAATATTAGTATACGAGTAGTGGTACGTTATCGGTTAACAAGTGTAACTTATTTAATAAATCGAACAAGAGTGAACACAAAAACACAAAGCTTAAGTACTAAAAGCACCTTTTGTCCGCTGAGTACTCCAAATATTAGGGTAAACCGTATTAGAGTCTACCCAAGCAGAGCAATTGATGTTGTGATGAAACAAATTTTAAAAATAAATGACAATCCTATTACAATACTGCTTCAACGTTCTAGACAACGTTGGAAGACAAAGTGAGATATGAAGAGGGCTTAAATACGATAACGAACTTCAATGATATGAACTTGGCCAATGATCCAGTTGCCTCTAATTTGGATTATTTTACTTCTCGAGAGGAAATTTTGTACATCTTCTCCAAATTAAAAGGAAAATTATCGTATGGAATTGACAAGATACCCAATATTATACTTAAGAAAGTCCCTATGCTATTGATATTTGAGTATTTGACACTATTTAACAATATGATTAACAATGCTTTCTTCCCAAAGCACTGGAAAATAGCAAAGATGGTTGTCATTCCTAAGAAAGATAGGGACATTACTCATCCCAAGAACCTAAGGGCCATAAGTTTGCTGCCTAATATTAGCAAAATATTTGAGATTTGTTCTAATAATATTATAAGCCAACAGTGTCTGAAACTAAACTTAGTGTGTGAGAAGCAATTTGGTTTCAAACATACGCACTCTACGATTCATGCAGTTAATTTATTAGTATCGAACATACAGTGGAATTGGAATAAACTTTCGTGTACAGGGGCATGTTTAATCGATTTTGAAAAGGCATTTGACAATATTTGGATACCAGCTCTAATTTATAAGATGCTCAGTTACAAACTTCCTTTTCATCTCGTTGTTTTAGTCTACAACATGATAACTGAAAAGGAATATATTATAGGAAAGGGAGCGAATTGTAGCTCGAACGTTTTTAAGATGATAAATGGCTTACAGCAGGGAACAGTTAATGCCCCAATCTTATTCAATTTATATATACACGATTTAGTAGATAGGACACAGAATATTATTGCGTTTGCTGATGATATAATTATATATGAGTTTGGTTATAATATGGCTGATATAAACAACAAGCTACAAGCTGCTTTTAATGTTGTTGAGCAGTACAGTATAGACTGGAATATGAAGATAAACTTGCACAAATGTGAGGCTATCCTGTTTCGTCCTCCAGTTGGCAAATGCAACTGGAATATAAGGAGAAATTGGAAAGATTTCCGAGTTCGATCCAGGGAGGCTAACGTAGATATACCAGTAAAGGATGAAGTTAAATACTTAGGAATATATTTGGATAGATTTCTATATTTTAACTCACACATTAATAAACAGATCTTAAAGGCTAGAAATGCGTTTTTTGCTTACAAATCTATATTTTTTTCTAAGAAGATTGTTAAGGAAATCAAAATTATGATATACACATCGGTTGTGCGATCGATTTTATGCTATGGTGCGCCAATTTGGTTTAACATATCACCCTCTTATATGGAAAAAATCAGAAAACTCGAAAGAAAATGCCTACGTTCCTGTACCTCTCTTTATAGAACACCTAGTAGTAATTACCAAAAATTTGTATCCAATAGAGTATTATATGAAGCTGTAAACATAAATAGAATAGACAATTTTATAATTAAAACAATTAGAAATCATATAATGAAATCTACTGAAAATGTTACAAACAATTTGATTATGGCCTCTTACTACGCTGATGATTTATATATTAACAAATGCTTGGAAACGGGGTTCGTTCCACCTGAAGCTTTTCTTTATCTAGATAAATTACGTTGTATTCAAGACAATTTTGGTATTCCTACATTTTACCATATATATAGAAGAGCCAATATAAAATCTTTCGACATAAATAACCCTGGCGTTGATACTAGATTTGATACCACAATAACTCAAAGAGATAAGATTGACAGTTTAGGCATACAAAGATATTGGTGGCATAGGCCATAATCTTCTTGTTTTATACCCCTTGACACTTTTTTAACTAAATATAAAAATAAAAATATACATGAGTGATGTTTTTTTTCAAATTTTTTCATTGCGATACATTATATATAAGCTTATTTTAGGCTTAATTTATTATAACGAACTATGTAATAAAAACTATCTATTATATTAGAATTACTAGAGCATCCCTATGGGAACAGTGTAAGGAATTACTATACTATATAATATATCTATTTGTTTATTAATAGAACTATGTATTAATTAACTGAAATAATAAACATTTAAAAAAAAAAAAAAAAAAAAAAAACACATATATGCGCACATTTGTTTTGAGGCATAGTAAGCAAACTGCGCTTATCAACGGCGTCCCTCTACCTACTCCTCCATTTGTTTAGTGTCTGTCAAATATGATAGTCGTGCCTTAATAGCTTCAAAGCAAATTGAAATCTCTTTACGAGCAGTCGTGAGTTCCCCACATTGAGAATTGCTTAACAAATCGCTTTTCATACAACTGATAACAATTCGGAAGTATTGAGGTACTTCAGATAGCTTCTTACCTCACTATGTTATGGCCCTTCGAGGAATCTTTATCGTTCTCTCGAGGCAAATATGCGATTTTGGATTTGTTTTTATGATGGATTGCCATGCCAGCTGCAAACAGAAATCGTTAAACATACACATACGATATGAATAGCCAATTAATAGATCATTGGAGTGTTTATTTTTGCCATTCCAACAGTAAATAGTTCATTGATTTCCAAATCGATTCAAAACTGATTTAAAAATCGCCAAGCTCAATTTAAAATTTTTCCATGGCAGAAATTGAGCACGGATACCACACGTAACTACCACACGTAACTTAGATAATAACAATACCAACTTCAGTAATAAGTGGCCAGTGGAATTAAACATGACAGCCAATAATTTCTTGGCACAAAAATATGTACGGAAATCTAACAGAGTTTAGTGCAGAGAGCTTACATTTTGATTTAATACTGAGCAGCTCCAAATCCTGGATACATACCACCAACAAATGCTTTGGTATTAAAAGTGATTTCATTCATTTAAACATTTGATGGATATGAGACAAAAAATGCCAAATGTACCAGAATACTTGGCCAGACAGAAATAAGCAGCATGAAAATATGGGAACATTTGTGAGGTACTGTACCATTTGGTATGGCAGCCATGTATAAACTTCTACCCAGAGTACGAGTACGGACTCCGCTCGAAAAAGAAGGAGGCCCCCTATCAATGGGCTTAAACTTGAATCGGACAGCACTCATTGATATGTGAGAAGATAGGCCCTGTTCCTTAATGTAATGTAATGTAAAGCAATTTTTGAAAATATGAGAAATAATTTTTAAAGAAAAAACACGAATTGTTTTTTTTTTCGAGTTGATTACACAACTTCATTCTAGATGGATGATGTCAAAGAAAATTTTTCGAAAAACAAATAAACATGCATTAAATTCGGTCAGGTTGAACTTTGGATACCTACAACCTCGGATATATGTTAACTGGAAATCTGCAGCTGTGTATCGCATTTGCGAATCAGCGCAACTAATGCATCCATTTGATTCTATTCAACGCAAACGGCATGTTTTGCGATGGTGCTGATGTGTATGCATCGCTTTCAAGCAAACGAGAGCCACTCGAGTTTAAATAACCACCGCAAATACAAACGACCACCGGTGTTTATATTCACTCATAACACCGCCATTGACAAATACGATGTTAAATGCAGTGCTACACGGGTATTCAAACCATCGCCACTCATGTCAATGTGTTGAGCATAACACTGCATCAATTGCGGTGACGATACACACTACCACCGAATTTATATGAGAATATCGCAAATTAGAAAAACCGGAGATCTGTATATATGGCAGTTAAATGTGAATTTAGTCCGATCTGGTCCATACGGATATCTTAACATAGCTCATTGTGCAAAATTTCAGCAAAATCGGCTAAAAAATAGGAACAATACTTTAAATCGAAATGGGGGCTGTATGAAGATATAGTCTGATATAGTTCTTCTTCAAACTTAACCGGCCTGTGGACCATAAAGAATCTGTAAAAGGTTTCATCTCATTATCTTCATTCTTAAAGACTAGCGTGATTTCAAGGACGGACAGATAAACTGGCGGAAATCGATGTTGATGTGTTACAAAATTTACCCATCTTTCGGTGGTGGGTGTAAAATAATGTTCGGTATGAGCCAGCGAAAAATTAAATCTATCCCAAATTTCAAATTGAAAGTAAAAGTTATCAGATCTACCACAAATGTTCATAAATCAACAACAGGTGTCCTCATTCTGACAACGTCTGGTGTACGGTTTTTTTTTTCAAGTTTGCAAAAATGCTATGTGTGCTTTTGAGTATCGAACCTGTGTTTCATCCATCCCATGATTGTGTGTTAACAAACTCTCCACCTCATTGCACCGCAGAGGCCTACGAACATACAATATTTTAAGATCATTTAAACCAGGGATTCGGAGCAGAGTGAAATGTGGAGCGGAGCGGAGCGGAGCGGAGCAGACATATTTTTGCCAGAGCGGGAGCGAAATTTTGTGAACCCGGAAGAGAGCGGTTCTAAGGCCATACCATGTGCAATTATAACCCGATTTCGCTAAAATTTGGAACAGTGAGTTGTAGTCCAGATCATACTATAATTGGATATAGCTGTCAAACAGATCGATATGGCAATTTTGGGCCTTCAGCCTATAAAGGCCCTATTTCTAATTAGATTTTATTGAAATTCAGAACAGTGAGCACTGTTAGACCCGTTGTCATCCATAGTAGCATGTATTACCCGACCTACGGACCGAGTATGATCCACACACGGCTTTAGTTAGATAAAAAGCGCCTTCATTAACCGATTTCGCTAAAACTTGGAACCGAGAGGTCTTTGACATCCATGCCAAATATGATCTTGATATTGGGTCTTACAGCGCGGGCCGATTCTCTTTATAGACAGAAACTAAAACGGATCAAGCAAATTTTTTATTTTTAAAAATTTGGTTATGAATTGCTTCCAGTATATGTTGAAGAAGTAAAACTGGATGTTTCGTTTTTATTTTGGAGCAAGAGAGGTTCAGACCATACTTTGCAAAATTGTTGGAGGTCGTACGATAAATTATGCAAAATCTCAGCCAAATCGGATAAGAATTGCGTCCTCAAGAGGTTTAAGAGTTTCGATTGGGAGATGGGTTTATATGGGAGCTATATAAACTTTGGGAGAAGCATTTTGGAGGTAACAAAAGCAACAGATTTGCAAAATCATAGCCAATTCGGTTGAGAATCGCGCCCTCTAGAGGGTCAAGATGCCAATTCGGAAGATCGGTTTATATAGAGGCTTTATAAAGACATAGTTCGATATAAACGGCGATCAAGAATACTTATAATCGGAGTTGAAAATTGCGTGATGTTGTAATTGCCCTATGAAGCTGTGAAAAATAGTCAATTTAATTGTAAAGGAGCAAATGCGGGGCAAAAAAAAAATTGCCGGAGCGCAACGGAAAAAGTTACCCGCTCCGGATGCCTGTTTTAAACTAAAGGTTGTAAAGCCTACACCTGTTGTAGGGAGAAATGAAATTGACAACGCGCGTTGACAAAATCATTGCCCCGGCACGGGTTAACTGTAAGCACCACACATGCTGGAACATTTAAGTCCGGTTTGTGTGGTGTTCATTGCTGTCACGAGAAGCTTAGCTGCGAGCTACCGGGCGCGTTCACAGGTTGCCGATATTGGAATGCTCCATACGGAGTAGCTACAATGGCAGTCGCGAACAATCAGCGGTATCGAGCGGAGAGTCTCAGTGAGAGGCCGGGTGGCACTGGCCCTTGCACAACTAATGAGTGCCTATGAGGCTCGATATGACAAGGCGAGTTATTGGCGCCTTTAAATAACCAATGGTCACCTTGTTTTCGTGGCAATCGGTCCTTTGGACTGGAACGAGCTTGCTCACACAGGAGTTTGACGAGGATCGCCACCTCCACATGAAAATGTGGCTACAACAACAACAAAATCATTGCCGTTGTCAATATTTTCAGCAACGCCTGTGTATGATAATAACAGGGTGCATGGTTTATTTTTTTTTTTTTATACAATTTCAAATCAATTTCCGAGGGAAGAGTAAAAGATGTTCGGTTAAAGGGGTTTAAAAAAATTGTGGCCTGATTAAAGGTCAAACCATATCCATTTGATTTCTGAAGATTCCCTTGCATTTGTTGTTGGTTTTTAGTGCTTTTACATTGTACGCTAAATAGCGGGGAGTTGGAAAGGAAGATGTGTGGTAATTAATACAGGTAGCTCATAAACACATTGTATAAACAATGTTCATCGAATTTATGGTCCGTTGAATTTCACTGCTCACTGATATTAATTACAAGTTAATATCAATAAAAAATATTTTTATTGCATATCTAATTGATTTGGTGACTAGCCATGAACAATGGCTTTGTTTGTTTCTAGCCTGATATGCTTTTACTAATGCTCTTGCGATAATTTGTTGTAAATTCTATTGCTGTTATTTAGTATTGTTAACAAGTTCGAATGACTTAAATTGACTTGGTCAGTTTTATCTGGTCAGCGGACCACTTGAATTTCTCCTTCAGAAGCTAGAGGGGGGGTTTCTTACGCCCGCTCTATTTGCATGTATTTAAGTCGAATGTGTGAAAATCAACAATTAATTAATATACTGGACATTGTATGGCGTATAGCTTATATACAAATATGTACTCAAACAAAAAATCGAAAAAAATAAACAATAAATAAAAATAAACAAAAATAAAATGGGGTACATTCATAAGTTTGCGACTCAATTGAAAAAGATCTTGTCTAACGAACACCGCCGTCAAATAAAGCAAACAAACAGCAAAAATTGGAGAACAAACAGACGAACAGCTGAGTGGGACATGCTTCATGGTGGGGTTCCAAACGAGGGGTGCCAGCCACTCGACATGAAATAATTCTCCGCTAGACTCAGGGGGTGGCATATGTACAACCTCGTCATCATTTCACATGGAACTGCGAGTTGTGTTCATGGACTTGGGGAGATGGATGTTTGTTTTTCCTCTAATTATGATGCATTGCTTGGAAATCATGTTAGTGAGTATACGAGCTAATATTCCAGTAAAAGCTCCTCATTGCAAATAGGCGACCACAAGTGATTAGAAATTAAATATTTTACCCAGGGCCATTAATTTTGTGAAGAGTTGATAAAAACAAATCTTATTATTGTCACCTCACAGTCAAAGGCACTTGAGCACTGACATATCTTAAAAATTTGTCAATTTTGAGAATGTAAAGTATAATCATACGAGTCTGTGTGAATTTTAAATCCAATTGAATTTTTCACATACCAAAAATGTTCTAAATAGGCCTTGTTGCCAGACATTCTGTATACATATATCGAGCGATAAGACTTTTATTTGAAATCAATCTATAAACTGACAGAATATAGCTAAAACGGAATCGGATAAATCGGTTATTAGGTTTGTTGTGGACACACATTTCGAAGGTTGAGGTCTATCCACAGTATCAGTTGGGATACAACTTAAGATCTCTTCTGAATAGAACAGAAACTAACGCTATACGAGGCGGTAACCTTAAAACTTTCTAGATTAGCCAAATTTCTGGGCTAAGAACTGTAACTGCATTTACTTTTCATTGAAATCTGGTCTTCTGAAAAAGTTTGGCTTTAGAAAAGATTTTAGCACCAAATTTTGTGTGTTTTCTTTCAACATCGATCTAGCTATGTCCGTCCGTCTGTCAGTTTGTCGGTCTGTCTGTGGTAATGACTAAAAATTTTAAAATGTGCCCTTGAATATTCCATTAAGGAATCTCACATTTCAACGAACGCTGTCCGATTCAAGTTAACGTTTGAACTTTTTTCTGATTTTCTCGCCAGGATTCGAACCCAGGCTTCCATTCTCATAGGCGGACATGTTAACCTATGCGTTACGGTGGTTTATCACGTAGTTGTTGTGATTATCACGCTACTGCCTCTAAAAATTAAGATGAATTGAAACTTTGCAGAGATTATTTTCATACCCACCACCATAGGATGAGGGGATACTAATCTAATAGTTATTTCGTTTGTAACACCCCAATATATTGATCTACGACCTATAAAGCGTATATTTGCTTGATCGTCTTGACATTATAATGGTGATTTCGATTGTGCAAAAAGTATAGCATTTTTTCGACATGAAATTTTGTGCTCGTTTGTCCAAAAAATGCAATCCCATCACCGGGTGTAGTGTTCGTTTGTAATACTGTTGCCTACAGAGAGTGGAGAAATGTTGCATTTCTTACACCGTGCCAAGTCTGCGGTGGAGAATGTCGCACTTCTAATCAGCGGCATCATTCAAGCAAATTTTGTTTGAACAGAAGAAGAAGAAGACAACATTTGTTGAATGTTTGGAAAAAGCGGCAAAATCTTAAAAATAAATATAAAACAAGTAAGACCGTGCTAAGTACGACCGGGCCTAATCTTATTGTATATACCCTCCACCAAGGATCGCATTTGCCGAGTTCTATGCGCGGTATCTCTTTATATCAAGTTATAGTCCTATTCAGAACATAAATGAATGCTGTGAACATTGTAGAAGTCATTGTGTAATATTTCAGTTCATTCGGATAAGAATTTAGCCTTTTAGGGGCTCAAGAAGCAAAATCGGGAGATCGGTTTATATGGGAGCTGTATCAAGCTATTGATCGATTCAGACCATATTAGACACGTATGTTGAAATTCATGAGAGAAGCCATTGTACAAAATTTCTTCCAAATCGGATGAGAATTGCGCCCTCTAGAGGCTGAAGAAGTCAAGATGCGAGATCGGTTTATATAGCAGCTATATCAGGTTATGGACGAGAATTGCACCCTCTAGAGGCTCAATAAGTCAAGACCCAAGATCGGTTAATATGGCAGCTATATCAAAACATGGACCAATTTGAACCATACTTAATGCAGTTGTTGGAAGTGATATCAAAACACTGTGTGCAAAATTTTAGTCAAATCGGACGAGAATTGCGCCCTCTAGATGCTCAAGAAGTCAAGATCCAAGATTGGTTTATTTGGCAGCTATATCAAAACATGGACCGATTTGGCCCATTTTAAATTCTAATCCAATCGACCTACACTAATATAAAGTATTTGTGCAAAATTTCAACCGCCTAGCTTTACTCCTTCAAAAGTTAGCGTGTTTTCGACAGACAGACGGACGGACGGACATGGCTAGATCGACTTAAAATGACATGACGATCAAGAATATATATGTAATTCATGGGATCTCAGACGCATATTTCAAGGTGTTACAAACAGAATGATGAAATTAGTGTACCCCCATCCTATGGTGGAGTGCATAAAAATGGAAAATTTTACGCGTTTTAGTTTGTTCCTTTTTTCTAGACGAGCTAAAAAAAATAAAATAAAATGACCTTCGCCCTAACAGGCAATACTTAAACGCGTTTTATTTAGCTAACGGCATATTGGATGCATTGCTAGAAAGTTCTTCATCCGAAGACAATAATGTGATTTTTACCTTATTATTTGGTTGAAATGACTACACAATGGACACATGAAGATGTTTGGTTGAAAATATAAAAAGCGCAACACCATGAGAGGGTTGGGGCGACATTTGCAAATTAGTGCAACATAAGTTTAAAATTTTTTTCAGAACCGAAATCACCATAAGTCAATCTAGCCATTTCCGTCTGTCGAAATTACAATAGCGGTCGAACGAACTGAGATATTCTCTTGAATTGAAAAATTTTAAATGATTTTAAATATCGGTTTAGATTTGGACATAGCGTTCTCCCGATATGACATCTTGACCCCCCGGAAACCGCAATTATTATCCCATATAGCTGAAATTTTACATGTAGTGTTGTGTAACGACTTTTAACAATTGTGCCCTGGATAACGCAATTGTTATCTGATTTGGATGAAATTTTCCATTCAATGACATATTTATAAACCGATTTTGCCGTATTTTCACAGGATTTTTTCGAAATGTGATTAATATATATATATATATATATGAGGTGGTGGGTGGGTAACAAAAAGTTGGACCCAGCTGAATTTAATACTTTTTTATGTTTTATGACTACAATTGTTCGGATCGAAACACTTCTGCTTGTTTATCTTAGAAGTGGAAGGTTTTCCACTTTTCACTTTCGTTAAATTCAAAGAAAAACCAGCTAATATAAGCAAACCTGCTCCCAGCTGACTGTCAGTAGTTAGTTAGCAGTAGTTCTGCTGTTTGCAATTTCAAACATCAGGCTGACAATTTGTTGTTGAATATTTTAGCAGATTTTGTAAGTTAAAATAGAGGACCGAAGTGTTTACGTAAAGCCTTTCATTTTCGTCCCCCTTTATGCTAAATCATTTGTAACATTCTGTGGATGGAGCGGCCATCTATAATTGACCCCAAGGTGAAATGCTAGATTCTGGTTTTTGGAATGCAAAAAATTTCGCTTGAGTCGGTTCAACCTTCTTTGAATTCTGTGCATTTTTCTATAATGCTTTCAAAGGCAGTGTCTGACATCCCATTGCAATTTTATTGTAAGTGACAATTCGTTGAAATTTGGACTTTAAAGAAAAATTCACTAAAATTTCGGCTTAACTAAAATTTCATATATATTCTGTCTTTAGAGAAGATGTCTCTGTAAATATCTGTAGAGGGAAGATTTCACTATAATGTTGTCTTTAGAGAACATTTCAAATTCGAAATTTCCTTACAGACAAAGAGACAAGACAAACTATCATGGACATTTTGTCGTTGCACACAATTTTATTGAATTTTTTATGGTTAGAAAAAATTTCATTGAAATTGAGATGAACGTATTGTTGCAATTTTTGCTTTAGAGTCAACTCGTTGAAATAATAAGAACTGCAATTCGGTTTTTAAAATGGCTATCTTTCATTTGAAATTAGCTTTTCGAGAAAACACTCGTATCATTGAAATGTTGTCCTCAGAAAACATGTCATTGAATTTTTGTTTTTAGGGCAAATGCTAGCCATCCCGTGCAACCATCCTGTGCGTATTGCCATTGTCAAACTAAAGCAAGGAGGAAGCGATGCGATGGCAATGATGGTGATGGTGGTGACGCATCGTCATCCAATCGTGTGATTGCGACTTAATCCCAATAACAAAAAAAAAAAAAATTGTTAACCTTTGCATTTTTTCCGCTGTCGCTGTCGTTATTGTTCATTGTGATAGTTGCTGTTGTTGTTTTGTTGTTGTTGTTGCTGAATTTAATTAATAACAATTATTTTCGATTTCGCTTTATTTACACATCATGATTGAATTGATTATTCTTTTTAAAGTTTAGTATTGGTTTAGTTGACAGGGAAGGGGGGGCGGGGCTTCGATAAATACGATTGCTATTTACATGAGTGAATAAAATCTGTACGTGTTTGTATAGTTGCGTGTGTGTGTGTGTGTAGTGTATTAATACATAAAAATATAAGAATTATACATGTCTGCAATAAATGGACATTGCGTAGGATAACTAGAATACTTAAGGGGTATCTTAGAATGCTACAGCTACCAAATGGGATGCTGCTCCAGCTTCGTGCACGGGGCGGCTTGGCCTCCCCAGTTCACTTCTTTTCATCGACTATGATCTCATCGCCAGCCTGGATGTTGTAGCTGTACAATAGTTTGTTGGGATAGCGCATCTCCTCCGGCCCACAGTCCTTGTAGTCTTGGTCCAAATAGTAAAGGCGCATTTTATTGGCGGTGAGGGGTATTATCTTCTCCAGCTTAACTTTGAGGTCGGCCACAGTGCGATAGATGTCGACGAGGCGCGACTCGGACTTGTCGCCATAGGTGAGGATAATCTTCACCCTCTTGTCTGGCTTGAGGCTGATGTTGACCAAGGGGTCTAGCTTGCCATGCTTGGCGGTCAGTTCGAAGTAACGCTGGGGTCTTTCACTCTCCGGCTTGTCCATGTAGTGGCGGATAAAGGCTCGTTCGGCATCTTCGCGCTCGTCGGGTGTTATTACGCCGCCCCCATTTAAAATGGCAACATTTGGAAGGCGGGCAATTAGGAGTTGACGTCTTTCATGTTCGGTGCACTCCAAGCGCTCCCACAGAGGCCAGTTCTTAACGCGCAGATTCTTGAGCTTGGGAAAGGTGGCCAGACGGTCAATGTCTTCCCACGTATTGATGGAGGCATAGCTGAGGTTCAGGAATAACAGATTGGGGAAGTGTTTCTGGGGCAAATCCCCCTCGGACACATCGCAGACTTCACTGCTGGAGTTGGAGTCTTCTTTTTCGGGGAACTCAATGGCCTTGATGGGACAGTCGGCCAAGACCAAGTTCTCCATGCAGGGAAATATCCTTCCCAGGCGACATATTTCGGGCCATTTTTCCACCGGATTGCCGGTGAAATGTAGGGTCCTCAAGGCTTTGTGGGGCGATATCTTTTTGTATTTTCTGGCGTCGGAAGACTCCTTGGCATCACAGCATTTGCAGTTATCACTTTTTTCCTCCGCATCGGAGGCTAGTTCGGCAGTATCGATGAGCACTTCTTTGTAGTCGTTCAAACTCAAATGCAACTCCTCCAACACGGGCAGGTTCTCGAGCAGCACATCGATGCTCTCCCAGTTCAGATAGGTGCCGTTGAGAACAATGCCGCGCAGATTTGTAATGGGGGGCGCATAGAGTTTGGACAGTGGATTGCTGAGATTGTTCTTGCTCAGGTTCAAGAACTCAATGCGAGGCATGTGCTCCACAATCTGGAAGACTTCTTGCCAGTCCTGCAGCTTGTTTTGGGCCAGGTCCAGTTCGCGTACACGACGGCACTTATCTTTGATGCTCTCGAAATCACCCGCACAGTCAATGTCACAGTCGTTGAGCACCAATAGTTCGGGCACACATTGCAGAGGCGGCAGCTTGGGTATAAATATGGAGATCAAGCGTTCCCCACCGCCGGCAGCTGCGTCCGCATCTTTGCCTTTGTCTCCCTGTATGGTAATGTCGTGGTCGTCATCGCAATCCGAGAAATATTTGCGTTCTATCGCTTCCAGTAGTGAAGGCATCTTGTCGCAGTGAAGTTGGCTGTGTTGTTCGTTGTGTTTGCTTGCTGTTGTTGTGTAGCGGCTCGGTGAAGGTGGTTGGTGGCGCTGATGGTGTTTGCCTCTAAAAGGAAATGCTGCAATTTCATTGAAGCCAGAACCAAAGCCAAAGCCAAGTCAAACGACCGTTGGTATTTTGATTCCTCCAAGAGGTTTTGAAAAATCGATGCAATCGTTTGTCTTTGAATTTCAATTCGTGCTCTGCCTCACGCTGTGCCACTCTCTTTCTCACCCTCTCTCTTGCTCTCTTGCTCACTGGTGTATTTGGCTTTCTCCTCCAGTTCTTTGTTGTGTTATAGTGCTTTGTTTATGTTTCTCACTTTGTTGTTGTTGCTTTATGTTTTGTCTTCGAGGTTGTCGTCGTCGTTTGCTGAAAAGGCCAATGAAAACATATGACTCGTCCGAATCACTGACGAAATGCTGAAAACGGGACTTACGGCGCTTTGTGTCAACTGTCAAGGGGGTAACTGTTGGTGCTTTTTTATGGCGTTGCTTTTTTTTGTTTTTGTTGTGTTGACAAATTGAAATTTCCTTCGCTTCCTTCCTCCTTTCACGAGAGGGATATCTTGCTTGACGGCAATTGTGTGGAACGGTCGTTGCTGTCGCCTCACTTTGATGTGGGTTACTTGAGCATCCAATGGCTTTCCTTGTCGAAAATGGAATATAACGAACCAACTAATCTCTGGGATCCAACTAAGTCTGCCCTGCACCTGGCGTCAAGGATTGGGGCCACTTGGGTGCAATGCCGATTACTAGAACGAGGCTGTAGCCCGACGCTGAATTTCATTCACATGTCAACTGCCATGCATACTCCCTTCCAAGGGGACTCTGGGCCTGAGGAACACCTTGGATTCGTCCACCTTGTTATCCCATGTACACGATGGTGGCGGCGGTGAGTGAAGGGCCGACGGACGCTGCTCGCCAATGGGGTGATGTAATTGCAATTCTCTGCTCCTTAAGTTCTTCGTTTTATTTCCGAATTTTTGGCCACAACTCGCGATTAGATTGCTTCGATATTCGAAATGATTCACAGACCTGCTTAGGTTGATTTAGTTTTTGTGTTTTTTTTTGTTTGGTAGATATTTTTTGTTGGTTATGGCGTTTACTTTTTACTTAATTGCGCACTAAATATTTTTTCTTAATTTTTTTGCGAGCATTCGCCTCGGAATTTGTAATTTTTATTTGCCAAACCAACGGCTGGCTGGCTGACGTTGGTGTGTGTTTGAATATTGGAAACTTTTTCAAACAAAGAAACTTTGACGGGAAAGCGTTTGGTGTGGTGGTGGTCTCTAAAACAATGATTGTTGCCTGCTCCTACGTCCGTACGTTGAGAAAAACGTTTGCTACGTGTATTTCGTTGTTAGTTTGCTAGTGGTCTGGCCGACTTGCTCCATCCACTCTGTGTTGAGTGTTGGCGAGTGCTTATGGTGCGCTTTGTTCGACTCGGCTGCTCTGGGAACTGGTACGGACGTGGTTCTTGCTCTGGCTTCTCTTCTATGGTGTGTTTAGCTGGATTCGTTTGGATTTATTTTGCTGTTATGTTTCATATTTTTTTTTGTACTGCTTTGCATGTAAACGCGCGCTCAGTGCTCAGTCGTAGTGAGCCCAATTCTCAATGAGAACCCACATGGTGTAGAAATGAGCACCAAAAACAACGACCCGAGTGTATGTTGACTTTTTGTGTAGGTCGTGTAGATTGGCTAGTTTACCCAAAATGGTCGCAACACGGGTTTAACTAAACCCGCAAGTGGGGCCTTAAACACTTTTTATGGCGCCAAACATTGAATCAGCATCTTTAGTGTTGGCTCTTGACTATCCCATTACAATTTATTTTTTAAAAAAGTAATTTGGTATGTAGGTGCATTGCTAGTCTGGCGAATGGGAGACCGTCTCTATGATCCAGAATCATCTATATAGACCGTTTTTTTTTTTATTTTTTCGATGAGTTCTTCCTCGATTGCAAACTTTTGAGTTACACGAAACTTTAACTTCGAGATCGACAAATAGGCCGTTAGACTCATTAAACGGAGTCCATTCATTGCGAGATATTTACTGAAGTTAAACTTTGTTAACCAATGCACAATGGATAGAACTAAAAATAAACTAGTAAAAGATATGCCGCGTGAGAACGGGTAGAGATATCTCTTTGAAATTGGGAATGGTTAGAGCTGAGGTGTTGGCGAGATCGTGTGGCCCTAAGTTTTCCGGGCGCCTTTTGCTATGCCCCTAAAGTTGATAATCTCGGTATATCGAAAATTGGTTAAGCCTGCCAAATATTCGTTTGTGGTCCGATTTCCAATTTTTTGCAATTTTTTGTTAAATAATTTTCATTGAAAAACCTTGCTTAAATGCCTTATTTTTTTCTTTTTATTTTGTGAAGAGGACATACTGTAAATGCGTTTTAACTGAAATTCGAACAGGATATGTCAACTTAAACGAGTGCCATATGTAGTTAAAAATAGCCAATTTTTTTTATTAAAAAATGGAAAATCCTTCCATTTCTCAAATTTCAAAGCCCAGATCCCCCATGTTTTTTTCTTACTCCATATGTCCCCTAAACCTATGTACCTAATAATATTTGTAGCCTCCAAGCCGATTTTGAAACCATCTGTGTCCGAAATGGATATTTTGGGGATTTCTGTGAAAAAATACGAGTAGAATTTATTTTTAGTTTTTTAAAGACGATTTTATCTAAAAAATTCGAAAAAAAATCTATAAAGATAGTTTTTTTCTTAGATTTTTTTTAATTTGAATTTTCGTTATCAGAAAAGAGATATCTCCATCCGTTCTCACAGAATGAACTATGAAGTCGAAATAAATTTTTGCCTTCATGTTTTCAAGTCAAATTCGTTTTTTTGCAGCTTATGCTCTGAAATTGAACAGTTGTTTAAACATTGTTTAAAATTTGGTAATGTCATTACATGGTTGTATCGATTTGATGAACTTCGGCAGAGGTATTCAGATAGGCAATAACAATTCGTCGCAAAGTTTGTGCATATCCCAGCAAATTTAAGGGATTGCGTTCTTATAAGTGTAAGATTCAGTCTTATAGTTTTTTGTTTATGGAACCTTTACTTTAGCATAAATGTGCTTTTTATCCATTAAGCGTATATGTTCGAGGATGGGCTTTGTAAGACTATATGTTTTCATTGCCTATAGACTGGACTCTTGATTTGAAATCTCCAGCTCCGAAAAGGTGTATTTAATGACCGATTTTGCTGAAATTTGGAACAGTTTGTTATGATGCACTAGTACCAGTTCATATTTTGATATAGCTACCATATAGATCGAACCCCAGATTAAACATCTTAAGTGGACCCAACTTTTGGTATAGGTCCCACATTAACATGCTACCAATGTTTGGTATTTTTGCTCTGAAACCTACATTTTTATTTAAATTTGTCTAAAATTTGGCAAATCATTCAAAATTTTATGGTAACTCCCATATAATGGGAAATTTCACAGTCTAGATGGAATTTAGATTAGATGACAAAGTTCTAAAACCGACTTGTAAGTGTTTCCAAGTTGTAAAACTTCTTTACAAAGCAGGGTCACCCTACGGCACATCGTTTGAACTGGACCATAAAAAGCCATAAAATGAATCGGGTAGCCTTCATCGATTGACCTGGGAGAAGTTGCCTTTTCTTTGTACTTTAAAGGAAAGTTCATGGCAATATTGACATTTGGTGCATATGTTAACAGTAATAGTAATAAGCGATTAAAACTTAGTTATCTTCATTAACAACTCGGCACTTTGGCTTTTTGGCACTTTTTTAAATTTAGTGATCACATAGCTCACAGACTGTCGACGTGGGCATGCACATACGATATGGGACTAGATGATGTGGACGAGGCCCTCTTAAAAGATATGCTCTCTGTAAATTCGTCTACGGATGATCAGCCTTCGGAGCGATTTTGGTTCGCCCAAAGAAGAAATGCCTGTTGTATGTCGATCTACACTGGCGTATGGGGTAGAATGTTTGGTGGCACCACAGAAACATTTGACGGCGACCTTGATGCCAAAAATAGCTGGGTGTTCAGTGGCGTTCGTTCGGTGTAGCCCACAATCAGAGACCCCAAATCATTCACTGAACGAGGTTAGTGTTACATGAGTTCGTTGGCTGTGACCTTTACAGAGAAAATAAAACCAACAACGCACTAAACGAACATGTCCCAGAACAATCAAAATGTCCAAGAGCGACAAGCATACCACTTGTCTGCTTACTCAATATCACCTATGGTCTGCTACAAATGCCAAATTTAGTTTTTGCAAATCATGAAGAAACCTATGTACTTAGCTGTCGTTTGGCTTTGATGATTTTATTGTTGATTTTATTGTTGATTTTATAAAGTTGCCACCTGTTCGTATTGATGTGGGGTTGCTAAAATTGGTAAGACAATGACCAATAAGGTCGTATATGCATACAAATATCATAAAGGCATAACTTTTTTGTAATGGTTGAAGTGGGAAGTTTTTGCATGACTTTGAGGCCCCGTTTGAAGACAAGGCCTTCTCGGTTGGAATTTTCCGCTACGAAGATTCCCTAATCACGGCAGTATGACCGTATCGTTGTGTGTGTGTATGCCTTTCATAACTGGTTTATGCAGAGATACAAAGAAGTGAGTCTAATACACAAAGCAAAACAAAATACACAAAGAAACTCGTGTTCGTACAATAGCTCCCCAAATGTACACATACGCACACGGGCCAACCAACCACTTAGCGGAGATGTGCAATGCCTTACTGCTGGATAAGAGGTGGTGAAGAGAGTGAGTGGTTCAGTATACGATACTTGTATTTGCAAACTGTCAGTTTGATGAGCGCAACGGAGTAATTGTGCAATTCGGGGATGTTTGCAAACACGTTTATTGAAACATATGCTTCATTAGATACTCCCGCTCTCTCTCTCTTTCTCTCTCACTCTCTGGCGACCTTTCTCTCTCGGGTTGTGTCAAGGGGGCCAAACGAAAAAAGCTTTCGACATAATGTGCTCTACTTCAATAAAAAGCTTTCTGCCAGAAGCAACAGAAACAGCTGATTGAACAGTTTCTGATGGCTGAGTAATAATTTAGTGGTATGGCCCACTCTCTCTCTCTCTCTCTCTCTCCCTTCACCACTCGCTGCGTGGAGACCTGCTGATGCGAATGTTTGTATGCGATTTTGACATGTTTATGCTTTATTAAGTGGACTATGGCAATTCAGTTCATTACAAACTAACCAACCAGCCACCACTAACCCTTTTTCCAATTTCAGGCCAGGCGCGTTCGCAATGTTTCGTTTGTGTACATTGACCGACTTATTTGTGTGCGGTGCTCACCCTGAGCTCTTTCGTGTTTACAAATGTTGCTGTTTATTTGTTTTTTTTTTTGTGTGCTGCTTCTGTTGCTTTGGTGTAGTTTTTTCGCGAGGGCACATACACACTTCCCAAGCATTGGTGAGGGAGGGATGGTGGTGGTGGTTAAATGGCTAAATGAATGGATGGATGGATGGGCTGAGTTGATGGCCCCAAAAAGGTACATGTGTGTGTATGTGGCCAGTGGCCACTTTGTATTGCCGTTTTCATTCAGTATATGGCCCCCATCCCACAGATGTTTTCCTTACTGGTTTTTTATTTTTTTTATGGCACACAATGCGGGGCTGGGAGAGAGGATGGGGAAGGATAAGGTATGATAATTGGGAAGGTAATGATTACAATGGCCATTATAGTCCATGTCTTCATTCATATACCGATGTTCTTACATGGGTATGGGCATTTATCCTCAGCAACACACTCGAACACACTGACACACACACACACACACACACACATATGCAACATTATGTGCTTGGGCTAGGTATTCACATTTGTTTTGGGTCTTGGGAGAATCAACAACCTTCTTAACTGAAAACGTAAGTCCCACACTCCTTGTGTGCTGGTCCTAAGCTGTTGGTCAAGTTTATTAAGTTCTTGCATAACCCTAAATGTCGAAGGTTATCTTAAAGGCAACTTCCAACCCCAACGTCATGTCTCTATCTCTCTGCACCACCTTTGACCCCATGGTGATGGGAGCAAAAGAAAGCCTGTGCTACTTTAGCTGACACAAAAAGAACTCATGTCAATCGCACCAGGGCATGTGGCTGAACCACACTCTCACCCACTCTCCTCATTATCATACCGATAATGGCCATGGTGATTCTGACCATAAATTTCCTTCGACTTATCATTCAGCTTTCACTTTTCGTGTGAGCCCTCCAGTGCCATACTCGCACAAATGCACACCCTTTCGCTGCAAAGTCCCCGTATTTTTGATTGGAATTCTGATTGGTGGGGTAGATAATGATGTTGGAACACGAGAAATGTTTTAAAACACACACGCTCACATATTTCCCCCAAAAATTGCAACACGAGGGTAGATACTCAAGTATTTGGCCTCTTGATTGTTGCAATAACAAAAGATTGAAATATTGGCAAAAAAAAAAAACTAATTACCTGTTAATTATTGATGAAAGCGTTTGGAGGATCAAGTAGTTCGCAAATGAATTCAAGAAGTGAGATGTAGCACTGACTGACTGACAAGAATTCCCACACAGTAACATCTCGCAGGGAATACCAAAGACCACATCGAATCCATAGAAGAAGAGCCCTTATGGGGTGCTGTATTCAAAGTTAGTTCACTGGCAGTGAAGCATAAGGGATACTATAACAACTCAACAGTTTTGTTGGGTTGGTATAGATGGCGCTACAATAACCACGCCTACTAGGATGCTGGAGGCGATGAGGTATGTGGATAAAAGTGTTAACGACGTGATTAAAGGGATGAAACGGCAGAAACTCCAGACCACATACATACTCGTACGTGAGGCTGTGAGTGATATCGGGTGTATAACACAAATATCCGGATTTGGACAAATTTTATCTGCTATCTGTCACAACTGAGATGGCTTGAAGTTAAGGTAATGAGGGGATCTGGTTGCCCATAATGTAGACCGCTAGACTGGGGATTCGAGCAATCACGAAATGGTTAAACTGGTAAAATGAAAGCGGCATTGAGAACCTGCTCACAGGCAGTCAAATGGCTGTTGGTCAATGAGAATCAGGGCGGAAGTGCCAAACCGTTCTGGATTGTAGGAAGACGATTAACGCATGCCACAATGGCGAGGTAATGAAAAGACCGACCGTCTGGCAGTAAAGACGTCCCGAGAAACGTGTCACAGTTTCTATTGGAATCAACCCGTGACAAGACTAGGTGAATGTTGAAGGACTACATTAGCATTTACAACATTTTAGCGGGAAACATAAATAGAATAGTAAGCACACCTACAAGCGTTTGCTGAGACTAGCGTAGCTGTAAACAGAGCAAGTGGGGAGGTCGAAACCCTCGAACATTCACTGTGCCTGTGTTCTGATTTCGCAAGGGCAAGATGCTGCCAATTGGGGACGGACATTACATCGAACTTTAACTAACTATGGCGCATGGAATGGAGAAGAGTTGGAGGTCATGTATGTGAAGAGTGCAACCTTCCTAGGCATCTTGCAGTTTAATATTCTTTCAAGCTTGCTCCACAAATTCAGCATTTGAGACACTTCAACATCGTGAGAGACTCACGACTCATTATTGCTCTGTTACGCAGCGTGCTGAAACGCCTCAAGCACTCAGCTGCTCAGATAGAAGCTTATGCACCGAAATTAACCACCATTTTTAGGTAGAGGCTAAGAAATAAAAGGTTATAATTCACAAAGGAGGCGGGAAAGTAATATTCCCAGATCGAGTGTAGAAAATTTCTTACACTGCTCTCTTTCCCCCCTTATTGGACATTTTAAAACTATGGTTGATTAACGCAAAACAGTCATTGTAAAAATGTGTAGATTTTGGCTGTGGTTATGTGATCCAGGGACCAGGGAAATAGTGGTTGATTATTTTGCATCCCAAAGCTAGAAAATGAAGAGAAATTGTTTGTCCTTTCCATGCCACCACACATAGTTCAAAAGCACGCAATAGCTACTTTAACAAGTAAGAGCGTGCTAAGTTCGGTCGGGCCGAATCTTATATACCCTCCACCATGGTCGCATCTGTCGAGTTCTTTGCGCAGTATCAGTTTTTAGGCAAGCAAAGTACAATGAATAAGGACGGAGGAGCAGCTATATCAACTTATAGTCTGATTCGGGGCTCAATGAGTGAAATCGGGAGATCGGTTTATATGGGAGCTGTATCAAGCTATAGATCGATTCAGACCATATGGCACAAATATGTTGAAGGCCATGGAAGGAGCCGTTGTACAAAATTTGTGCCAAATCGAACGAGAATTGTGCTCTCTAGAGGCCCAAAAAGTCAAGACCCAAGATCGATTTATATGGCAGCTATATCAGGTTATGGACCGATTAGGACCATACTTAGCACAGTTTTTGGAAGTGATATTAAAACACTATGTGCGAAATTTCAGTCAAATCGGACGACAATAGCGCCCTCTAGAGGCTCAAGAAGTCAAGACCCAAGATCGGTTTGCATGGCAGCTATATCAAAACATGGACCGATTTTGACCATTTATAATCGCAACCGACCTACATTAATAAGAAGTATTTGTGCAAAATTTCAAGCGGCTAGCTCTACTCCGTCAAAAGTTAGCGTGCTTTCGATTGACAGACGGGCGGACGGACGGACAGACGGATGGACATGGCTAATTCGACTTAAAATGTCACCACGATCGAGAATATATATACTTTATGGGGTCTTTGACGCATATTTCGAGGTGTTACAAACGGAATGACGAAATTAGTATACCCCCATCCTATGGTGGAGGGTATAAAAACATGCTTCAACATATTGGAATTGATGAGTAGCTTAATGAGGAGCTGCAATTCGTTGTGGAACATTTTTTCATGATGTGGCTGGGAACATTACACCAAGAAAAAGAAAGAAATATTCCTTTTAGTCTAGCAGTTCACTCTGACCCACTCCCTACTAAGTCTGGTCCCCGTCATCCTGCGTTTGCGACTAGCCTATGCGAAGCCACACTCCTTCCAGTGTTTCCCATGCAAAACGGCTTGGTTGGGTACTGCTTAACTTATGATTCTCATTGTTCTCAATTTCTGCTAGGGGCATACGGCCTCAAGGCAGCTAATTAATCACTGGGAAAGCCCTGGCGATCATTGTGTCAATTTAGGCGTGCAGTTTTGTGCCACCACTGTTGTGTAGTTCAGCCATTTGATGTGGCTGGCAGAGCTATTTTCATGTATGGGTTGTCTATTTTGGTCTCTGGGAGTCCGCACGTGTGGCGTATCGTATGGCTGGTCCTATTCTACCCCTAGACAGGTTCGTTCGCTACTATGAAATGAAATGGCTAAAAGGACACTGCTTTTCAGTCAGCACCTCGTCGCTTGTCAGAAATGCCAATTTGTGAACGTGGCTAAATTTTAATTGGTTGCGGTGCTAGAATTTCAGCGAGATTTCATTTTTGTTTTGTTGTTGTTTAAATTGTATGACTCGTTTCACCCGACACCAACACCAACACCAACACCAACACCGGTGCCATCAACATCCCCGCACACACGAAAAGAGGGGTTTCTTCCATGTAGCTGAGGAGTTTTGGCTGGGGGCTGTAGCCAAGGCGAGCACCGCTGTTAGGGAAGACGATGCAGTAGTTCAAGTGTGGCGAAATGTTGTTTGCCTTTGTAATCGTCGGCAAGTAAATTGCTCGAGCGGTGAGGTATTAACTCGTATCACGTTGTAAGGCAACCTTCACCTTACAATGGATTTTGCACCATCTGCGTCATTTGTTTTGAAAGAGTTTCTTTATTGCCCGCATGCCATGGCGAAAGAGTTACCACCGAGCATTTCTTATGGCAGCCATCAACGCCCGGGACAATGACTGTGGTTGTGCTGTGCCACGGAGCTTCAAATTTAATAACAATTTTTTGTGTGGCATTTCAAACGCATCCGTTATTGGTATTGAGATATATTTGTGTAACATTGTGTGTGTGTGTGTGTGTGTGTATTGAGCTATCAATCATTCAGTGATTTGAGTGTCCTACACTCAATTCAAAACGGAAGTAAAATAGTCTGTACTGCGGGTGTGGTGGAAGCAAGGGAGAGCGCAGAGCATTACACTGTTGGCCGTCACAGAGTTTAATGTACCAACTGTTTATTCAAACTTACTATGGAGGAATGTGAACTGTAGTCCTAGAATAGTTGCATACTTGAATACACCAAATCAATGGGCTAAACGTGAAGCGTACACAATGGATATTTCTCGTCTCCTTTTTTACGAAATGTTGATAAGAAACCAATGTAGTCTAAAAAGTTTTAATGTGATTAACAAATATATTGAAAATGCAATCAAAGTTACAAAAACTAACTCACTAATGAAATTAAATGCAGCACTTGAAGAAGACAAATTCAAAGTATTTTATTTGTTAAACATTTAAAGTTTTATTACGGGTGATCAGAAAGGACTTTTTCCTAAATACGGTTTTCGAAAGTCAAAATTTTCAATATATTCAGTCAAGTCAAAGCTTTTAAAAATTAAGAAAATAGACCGAGCTGAAGCAGAAATAAAAAATAGCGAGTAAAAAGGCATTAAGTTCGGTTGGGCCGAACTTTGGATACCCACCACCTCGGGTGTATATGTAAACCCCCTTTCGCCACAATCTGGTGAAAATTGGATAGCTTATGCACCCAAATTCGGCACGGACATTGAGAGGTCTAATAAATATAAGTCACTGTTGAACTTTGTATTTCAGACCCTATAGTGGCAGATCGCTCTGTATGGAAGCTATATCTAAATATTTTCCGATACAAACCATATTTAGGATGGACGTCGGGAGACCTAAAACTACCCACTGTTTCAAATTGCAACGAAATCGGATAATAAATAGAGCTTTTATAGGCTTCAGACCCTTTATCGACAGATCGGTCTATATCGCAGTTATATCTGAATATAGTGCGATCTGAACCACTTTTGGGTCCTATGTTGGGAGACGTAAAACTACCCACTGTTACAAATTTCAGTGAAATCGGTTAAAAAATAAAGCTTTTATGGGCTTCAGACACTTTATCGGGAGATCGGTCTATATGGCAGCTATATCTTAATATAGTCCGATCTGTACCATATTTAGGTCAGATGTCGGGAGGCTCAAAATAACACATTGTTTAAAATTTCAGCGGATAAAAAATAAAGCTTTTATGGCTTTCAGACCCCTTATCTGGAGATCGGTCTATATGGCAGACATATCTAAATATGGTCCGATCTGAACCATATTTGGGTCAGATGTCGGTAGGCTTAAAATAATTCACTGTTCAGCGAAATCGGATAATAAATAAAGCTTTTAGGGGCTTCAGACCCCTTATCGGTAGATCGGTCTATATGACAGCTATATCTAAATATAGTCCGATCTGTACCATATTTAGGTCAGGTGTCAAGAAGCCCTAAACTACTCACTTTTTCAAATTTCAGAGAAGTCGGATAAAAATAAAGCATTTACGGGCATAGACCCTTTATCGGCAGATCGGTCTATATAGCAGCTATATCCAAACATGGACCGATTTGGTCCGTTCAAGAACTTAACCAGCGTGCAACAAAACGACGTACCTGTGCCAAATTTCAGCTTAATATCTCTAGAGTGATTACAAGAGACGGACGGACAGACGGACAGATACACGGACATCGATAAATCGTCTTAGAATTTTACGACGATCCGAATTATATATACTTTGCAGTGTCGAAAATTCATATTTCGGTGTGTTGCAAACGGAATAACTAATTGAAAGTACCCCCTATCCTACTGTGGTGGGTATAAAAACAAGTAAAAGCGTGTTCAATTCGGC